>NW_027494887.1:0-260133 GCF_021521415.1 Bidens hawaiensis | reverse complement strand
TGTTAGAAATAGTACATACTTGAGGAAAATTGGCTATTAAATGCCAACGGGAGTACACGAGCAAGGGTGATCATGTGTTTTAGTTCGTTTCGGTTTCACTTGCGGCTTAGTATAAAAACATCATACAACATACATACATACATACATACATACATACATACATACATACATACATACATACTGTGAGCATTATGAACTCGTATACTGATTTTCGTTCGTATTCATGAAACTTGAAACACACCAACTAGACGTAGTTGACCCGTTTTAACATGATTTTCAGGTGAGACAAAGTTGGAATGATTGCTTACGTGCTTGGTTTTAAGAACTGAAGTTGAATAGTTGTGAATAGATACAAGTACATAGTAATGAATAAAAAGCCGAGAACTGGTTATGTGTTTCTCACTTTGTTTGTAAACTTAGTACCAACCAATGTAATATGATGTAAATTAGTTTGTTGAATTTCTTTATAAGCAATCCGGTTGATACCAGAGTTATCTGTTACATTCTCTTATTACGCTTCCACAACTACCTAGTCAGGGTATGACAGTATAATAGAATGAAAGTATGTATAAAAGTATATTGTATAAACGAAAGTATGCATGTGTAAATGATGCGTAAAGAAAGTAATATGTGTCTTCGGATACATATAAGTAAGGTAGCTAAGTTATTGTATGATTAACTAGAACTCACTTAGCGTAGCTGACTTGTAGTATACACACAGGTGAGTAGAGTGAGGAAGCTAGCTTGAGGAGGACACATGGTAGAAGAATGAGAAGCTGATATCTGAAGGATTATTATGTACTGATGATTGATGTTTTATTTTGAAAGACAAAAGATGTTTATTTAAGACAAGTATTTGAAATGGTACGAAATGTTATAAATGTTTTAATATTCCGCGAAAGTTTTAGTTTACTCTGATATTCAGAACTGTGTTCACGAGTAAATACAATGTCTAAAGTAGGGCACCGGGATTAGGGCCTTACAAAAAAAGTGTCTACAATTGACAAACTAAAAATTCCAAGTAAAATTATCAAAAAAAAAAACAGATATACAGATTATGACATTTGACTTTCAAAAGTCAAACATACACTTCTGTATTATAAGTAGATGTTTTAAGGTCCTACCTCAATCAATATTTCTAGGTTTGTTGTGTGTTTGCCCACATCTATAATGCTATACCTATTCACTGTATCAAATAAATTAACAACAAAACAAAAAAAATATCGTTATTTTTAACTCACAGTTCAAGTGAAAGCAAACAACAACAACAACAATAATAATAATAATAACCTTTAGACATCTTTGAGTTTGCAGCCAGACAATGACTTTGAACCTGAATAACATCATCTATGTCTGGTATTTATGAATTTCTTTAAACCATGTAGATTTAAATAAAATTATTTTTCAAAGGAAATGAATTATAAACAAAAAAAACTTAACTATTCTCCTCAAGAACAACTTCACTTGTTAAATGTAAATACTCAAGTAAAACTTCAAACTATGATGACTCGGACTCATCTAAAAATTCTTTATCACCTTCATGTCAAAAATAACTATTTTCACTCCTACATATGCATACTACTACTATGGTAAAAGTAATAGTAATTAATTATATCAAATTAGTACAACTAAACATAACAGAACATAATGAAAACAGACTAACGTGCAGTCCAAATTATGTGTACCAAAACCGAAATAAACAGAACATACTTCAAAGGACCTAATTCACAAAGCGACTTAGATGAATTTAAATACATACACAACATATTAAAAAAAGAATTGATAAAAAATATGCATTTAGTTGCACAAATATTTTGTCCCAAATTCAATAAAGTTTAACTACCTGATAACCGAACGAACATAAACAAATTAGGGTGTTTTTGGGATTCCTTATTTGAGTGAAAAAGGACTTCTTGTTAAAAGACCTTATTAACTTATGGATTTTCTAAAAGAAGTTTTTAAAAAAATGTTTGGATTAGCTTATGTGTTGAAGAAAACCAAAATGACCAAAAAGGACACTATTTTTTAAAAGAAGTGTAATGGGTTTTGAGGGTTAGAAGGGTGTAATAGGTAAATCAAACCCATTAAGTTAATAAGTTAGGAAATCATAACTTTTCAAAACCCTCTTATTTTTCCTTGGCCAAAAGTTAAAAACCATAAATCCTTAATGTTTGCCAAACACCTTTTACACATTATTAACTTTTCAAAAAGTTAATAAGTTATAAGTTGATAGAAATATGGAATCCCAAACACCCCCTTAATATGGTTTTGTTGTTCATGTTCTTTCGTTAAGGATCATTCGTAAATTCAATTAGAATCAGACAAGAAGCGTTGTAATTAAGATCAATATAATTGATAAAAACAATATCAATAAACAAGAAACGTCTCAATTAATCACGGATCAATTCATCTAACCTAATACAAACAACTCTGTATTCCACCGATTCACAAATTCAATTACGAGGATTAAACGATCTAAATAAAATAAACATATCAGTTGAAAAGGGATACGAAGACCTAACCATAAACGACATATCAATGGATATTTAAACCCTCGAATTGTGATGCAGATTTCAAGGTCATAATTAGTGGTTGTCCAGTGAAGTTAATTATAAGTTAGATTATGGCTAGTAGATGGCTCCATCTTTCTCCATATCTTCTGACGACAAGGCACAGCACCACCACTTAATGTCAGCCTGATTCCAAGCACAAAACAAGTATTATTTTTGTTTCCCAACTCTCTTTGTGCTCTTGTGTTTCCCCACCTTCGTCAATTTCTGTCTCCGGGGTTCGAATGGCTAAGCCTAGAAGCTAGGGTTTATGGTTAGAACGTCTAATTGATGTTCAATTTAAACTAATTGAAATAACGACACATAAAACATACCTTGTCTATTCGAAATTATTAATTTGAGTTTTATTAGAAGAGAATAAACCGAGTGATTGTCAGAATTAGACTGGAAGTCGATTAGTGGAGGATTATTATATTAAGAAACTCCAACGATTAAACAATTGAGATTGATCATTTGAATTAGGGTTTCGACTCTTCAATTAAGCCTGCTGTTGCAGTTTCCTCATCCGATTCTTCATTTGTTCGTTTTATCTATACTATATTACAATACATATAGTAAGTACAAGATGGTAATTTTACCAAATCTCTTTAAAATAAGAGTTTTACAACTCTTATAGCATATGTGTAAGACTCGGGTCCCGATGCCCTACTGGGACGTTGGATTTACTCAGAAACACATTTCTAAAAATCATAGTTAATTTAAACTTTCATGGAATAATATTAGAAGTCAACCATACATTACATAAGTCTCAATTTAAAATAATATAACACATGTCTACTCAGTTTAAACATTAACAACTGAGTTTTCAGATGCCAATTTCTTTATTAATCTGCCATGTGTCCCCCTTCAAGCCAGCTCTCTCATCCTACTCACCTGCGCGCATACTAAAAGTCAGGTACGCTGACTGAGTTCTAGTTAATCAGGCAACACACAACACATTCACATACTTACATACATAGCCTGTTACCTTTCTTTCATTCGTACATACATACCTACTTTCTTTCTTTCTTTCATACTCTCATACATTCTTTCATACCATCACACTTTCATACTTTCATAATACATACATAACTATCTTTATCATATCAGATATTAGTAGGGTCTGGTCCCTTTCTTCTCTATCTCAGATATTATTAGGGTCCGGTTCCTTTCTTATCTATCTCAGATATTATCAGCTTCTGGTCGCTTTCTTCTCTATCTCAGATATTATTAGGATCTGGTCCCTTCTATCTCAGATATTATTAGGGTCTGGTCCCTTCATTCCATACAACCATGCATACACTTCTTTACACGTACATTCTATTATATACATTAATACATATTCTTAATCATTCATATATCATTCATGAATCTTATGTAAAACTCACCCTTCCTGCCGATACGTGCAATATCTGAAAATCGTTCACGTACCAAAATGCATTCATTCATAACCTTAATCATTATCACCTAAATCGTATAAGGCATACACTTACTACTTAGGGTAAGTATATTAACTAATCACTTTGAGTATGCACACAGCCCTGAAAACATAACAAGGAAATGGGGCTAGTAACTCACCTGAATGCGGTTACGTTCAGAGTTAATGAGAATCCCTTTCTTCATTAGTGCAGGGCTAACTGTATAATAATTACACGTATCAATTTACTATCACTACTCATATCGTAATTCTAGTTTAATATTGCCCTCAACGAACGGAGGTCCAGGGGCAGCGGCCCTAGCGGCGGGGTTCTAGTGGCGGCAGCCCCTAGTGGAGTCGAAGGGACAGAGCCCCTGGCTGGGGTTAAGCTGCCAGGTCAGCTTGGAAAATTTTATTAACCCATTAAGGTATCTTTCATCAATTAATAAAGTCCAAGGGCTTCTATGTATTTAATCTAATTCCAGGGACCTTTCTGTCATTTGTTCAAACTTCATTTGTTATCCGATCCCTTAATGAATGAGGGCTCATTCGTTGACTTGACAAAAGAAGGAGCATCAAATGAATGGGAGCTCATTCGTTAGTCTTGTCTAGCGAATGGGCACCAATGAATGGGGATTATATACGAATGGGTAATCCATAACAAATAGTTCGGTTGATCTGGCTAACGAATGGGGATTTTATAACGAATGGGTAATCCAACGAATGAGCCTAACGAAGGGCCCATTCGTCAATTTTCTGTAATGAAAAGGGCTAGGTTTCTGACACTTCGTCAGATGTCACATAAGAACATTCCTTGATGTGACATAACCTTTGACGCCGCCTTCCGGCCCCGCCATTGGCGGAAAATCGGGATCCCTCCGGAAAAGCGAGATCTGCTCGTTTTTCCACAGTTTTTCGTCACGTTTGATTCGGATCCGAGCTATCTCTTCATTCGATCAGCTTATACCCAATTCCACCCGGATCTCATGGTTCTAACGGTTTAGGATGTTGGCTCGTCGTTTCGTGACTAGATCTAGCGGGTTTAGATCCATATATGGTCATACTATCATTACCTCGGAACAACACTCGGTTTCCTACTTGGGCTCGGCTAAAGATAGAGAGAAAGAGAGAGAGAGATTAAGTGTGTGTTTTGGATGTTGTATGGAATTGGTGGAAATGAATGGATTTATGAATATTCATGGTTTATATAATATGGGTCATGGGTTTAAGCCCATGTTCTTTCTTCCTTCCTTATTAGTCCAAATCCATCACCCACATTACTTAGTTGATCAACCCAATACAAGCCCAACTCAAAATAATTAATATTATTATTTTCTTAACTGTAAAAGGAAACGGGATATTACAATACGATACAGGTAATAAAGCTTCAAATCCCCTCCCCCCCACTTCAAACACTCGCTCACGTTTCAAAATTCAAACCCGATTCAGGTATCATCTCGTCATTGGCACAATACAATATCTTCTTCACGAATTTTCTGTTCCACCACTAATTTCTCTTCTTAGTATAAAAACGTCATACACATACATACTGTGAACTTTATGAACTCGTATACTGATTTTTGATCGTACTCGTGAAACTTGAAACTCACCAACTAGACGTAGTTGACCCATTTTAACATGCTTTTCAGGTGAGACAAAGTTGGAATGATTGCTTACGTGCTTGGTTTTAAGAACTGAAGTTGAATCGCTGTGAATAGATACAACTACATAGTAATGAATAAGAAGCTGAGAACTGGTTATGTGTTTTTCATTTATTTTGTAAACTTAGTACCAACCAATGTAATATGATGTATATTATTTTGTTGAATTTATTTATAAGCAATGTGGTTGATACCAGAGTTATCTGTTACATTCTCGTATTAAGCTATCATGACTACCTAGTCGGGGTGTGACAGTATAATAGAATGAAAGTATGAAAGCATATTGTATAAACAATAGTATGCATGTATGAATGATGTATAAAGAAAGTAATATGTGTGTTCGGATACATATTAGTAAGGTAGCTAACGTATTGTATGATTAACTAGAACTCACTCAGCGTAGCTGACTTTTAGTATGCACGCATGTAAGTAGAATGAGGCAGCTGGCTTGAGGAAGACACATGGTAGAAGAATATGAAGCTGGTATCCAAAGGATTATTATGTATTTATGATTGATGTTTTATTTTGAAAGACAAAAGATGTTTGTTTAAGACAAGTTTTTGAAATGATACGAAATGTTATTCAAAGTTTTAAAATTTCGCAAAAGTTTTAATTAACTATGATATTTAGAACTGTGTTCACGAGTAAATCCAACGTCCAAAGTAGGGCACCGGGATCGGGGCCTTACAAAATAAGTGTCTACAATTGACAAACTAAAAATCCAAATTAAATTATTAAAAAAACTAACATACAGATTATTACATTTGACCTTCAAAAGTCAAACATACACTTCTGTATTATAAGTAGATGATTTAAGGTCCTACCTCAATCAATACTTTTAGGTTTGTTGTGTGTTTTCCCACCATCTATACGGCTATACCCTTTCACTGTATTAAATAAATCAACTACAAAACAAAGAAAATATCAGTATTTTTAACGCAAAGTTCAAGTGAAAGCAAATATTAATAATAATAATAATAATAATAATAATAACAAAAACCTTTAGACATCTTTGAGTCTGTAGCCAGATAATGACCTTGCACCTGAATAACATCATCTATATTTGGTATTTATGAATTTCTTTAAACAATGTAGATTTAAATAAAATTATTTTTCAAAGAAAATGAATTAGTAACAAAAAATTCTTAACTATTTTCCTCGAGAACAACTTCACTTGTTAAATGTAAATACTCAAGTAAATCTTCAAACTATGATGACTCAGACTCATCTAAAAATTCTTTATCACCTTCATGTCTAAAATAACTATTTTCACTCCTACATATGCATACTAGTACTACGATAAAAGTAATAGTAATTAATTATAAAAAAATTAGTACAACTAAACATAACATAACATAACATAATGCAAACATACTAACGTGTAGTCCAAATTATGTGTACCAAAACCGAAATAAACAGAACATACTTAAAACGACCTAATTCACAACAAAGCGACTTAGATAAATTTAAATACCTACACAACAAATTAAAAAAGAATTGATCAAAAATGTGCATTTAGTTGCACACATATTTAGGCCCAAATTCATTAAAGTTAAACTACCTGATAACCGAACAAACATAAACAAAGCATGTTTGGGTTCCTTCGTTTAAAGTCAAAAAGAACCGACGATCGATCACTAAATAAAGTAATAATGGTTTTGTTGTTCATGTTCTTTCGTTAAGGATCATTCGCGAATTCAGTTAGAATCGCATAAAAGGCATTTAAAGTCAAATATAATTGATAAAATCAATATCTATAAATAGGAAACGGCTCAATTAATCAAACCTAATACAAAAAACTCCATATTCCACCGATTCACAAATTCAATTACGAATATTACACGATCTTGGTAAAATAAACAAATCAGGAGAAAAAGGACACGAATACCTAACCATAAATGAAAGATCAATGGAGATACAAACCCTCAAATCGTGAGGCAGATTTCAAGGTTCTAATTAGAGGTTGTCCAGTGATGTTCATTAGAAGTTAGATTATAGCTAGTAGCTGGCTCCATATTTCTCCTTCTCTTTTGGCGACCAGGCACGCCTCGACCACTCGATTTCAGCCTGATCCCAAGCACAAAGTAGGTATGATTTTTTGTTTCCCAACTCGATTTCTGCTCTTGTGTTTCCCCACCTTCATCAATTTCTGTCTCCAGAGTTCGAATGGCTAGGCCTAGAAGCTAGGGTTTATGGTTCGAATGGCTAATTGATGTTCAGTTAAGCTAATTGAAAGAACGACACATAAAACATACCTTGTCAATTCGAAATTATTAAATTGAGTTTTATTAAAAGAGAATAATGCGAGTAATTGTCAGAATTAGACATGAAGTCGATTAGCGGAGGATTATTATATTAAGAAAGTCCAACGATTAAAGAGTAGAAATTGAATAATTTGAATTAGGGTTTCGACTCTTCAATTGAGCCTGCTATTGCAATTTCCTCATTCGATTCTTCATTTGTTCATTTTATCTATACTATATTACAATACATATAGTAAGACAAGATGGTAATTTTACCAAATCTCTTTAAAATAAGAGTTTTACAACTCTTATAGCATATGTGTAAGGCCCGGGTCCCGGTTCCTTACTTGGATGCTGGATTTACTCATAAACACAGTTCTAAAAATCACAGTTAATTTAAACTTTCATGGAATAATATTAAAAGTCAATCATACATTACTTAAGTCTCAATTTAAAATAATATAACACATGTATTTTCAGTTGAAACATTAACAACTGAGTTTTCAGATGCCAACTTCTTTATTAATCTGCCATGTGTCCCACTTCATGCCAGCTGTCTCATCCTACTCACCTGCGTGTATACTAAAAGTCAGCTACAATGACTGAGTTCTAGTTAATTAGGCAACATACAACACATTCACATACTTACATATATACGTATCCGAATATACATATTACATACTTAGCCTGTTACCTTTCTTTCATTTGTACATACATACATACTTTCTTTCTTTCATACTCTCATACATTCAGTCATACATACTTTCATTCCATCACACTTTCATACTAACATAATACATACATAACTATCTTTACCATATCAGATATTAGTAGGGTCTGGTCCCTTTCTTCTCTATCTCAGATATTATAAGGGTCTGGTCTCTTTCTTCTCTATCTCAGATATTATTAGGGTCTAGTCCCTTCTGTCTCATATATTATTAGGGCCTGGTACCTTCTTTCCATACAAACATGCATACACTTCTTTACTCGTACATTCTATTATATAGATTCATACAAATTCTTAATCATTCATATATCATTCATGCATCCTATGTAAAACTCACCCTTCCTGCCGATACTTGCAATATCCAAAAATCGTTCACGTACCGAAAATCATTCATTCATAACCTCAACGATTATCACCTAAATCGTAAAAGGCATACACTTACTACTTAGGGTAAGTGTATTAACTAATCACTATGAGTATGCACACAACCCAAAAACATAACAAGGAAATGGGGCTAGAAACTCACCTGAATGCGGTTACGTTCAGAGTTAATGGTGGCAGCAGCCCCTAGTGGGGTTGAATGGACAGAGTCCCTGGTTGGGGTTAAGCTGCCAAGTCAGCTTGGAAAATTTCATTAACCCTTTAAGGTATCTTTCATCAATTAATAAAGTCTAAGGGCTTCTATGTACTTATTCTAAGTCCAGGGACCTTTCTATCATTTGTTCAAACTTCATTCATTATCCGATCCCTTAACGAATGAGGGTTTATTCATTGACTTGACTAACGAAGGAGCATCAAATGAATGGGAACTCATTCGTTATTCTTGTCTAGCGAATGGCCACCAACGAATGGGGATTATATAACGAATTGGGATTATATAAAGAATGGGGAATCCATAACTAATGAACTTAATCGGTTGATCTGGCTAATGAATGGGGATTATATAACGAATGTGCAATCCAACGAATGAGCCTAACGAAGGGCTCATTTGTGAGTTCTCTGTAACGAAAGGGGCTATGGTTCTGACACTTCGTCAGACGTCACATCAGGACATTCCATGATGAGACCTAACCTTTGACGCCGCCTTCTGGCGCCGCCATTGTCGGAAAAATTGGATCTCGCCCAAACGCGAGATCTACTCATTTTTCCACCGTTTTTGTCACGTTTGATCCGTGATGTGTGACAGATGATGCTCCTTTTAAAGGACTCACAATTAGCTTTAAAATAATTAAACGAAAATCCTAATGAATCCTGATGTGTTGTAAAACCACACTTACTTTCCTTATGATTTTATCATGGTTTTTATGCTTAATTTTTTATTTTATGAAAGTATTGGGGGTTAAGTGCAATAATTTACAAAGTTTAAATGTTAATTGTAGGTTTATGAAAGATGGTGAAAAAATAGTTAAGTTGGAAGACTCAAGGGGCCTTTTTGGTCAAGTTTTAAAACTACAACTCAAGGCCCGACTCAAGCCCACAAGTTAGAAGCCTTACATGATATTATATTAAGTTAATTAACTTCATTTTCTGCCAGAATACAGCCCTGAATCCCGAAATTCAGCAGCCCCAACCCTCTAGGCAGATTGCGATCGGCAGTAGCAAGGAAAAGGAAGAAAAACCTTGTGGCGGCTAGGGTTTGGTGGCTGTGACGGCTGGAAGAGAAGAAGAACACTAAGGAGAGTTTTATACAGCAGCTAAAGGTCTTATAAATCCATAAACTCAGCTCATAAACCTTAAGTAATCATCTTTAAACTTTGTTTCTTATTCAAGAACCCTAACTTGTTTAGTTTGATCTTTTTGTTGGATTGTTTTGCAAGTAATTTGAAGTTTGACTTGTGTTTTATTGTTCTTGATTATTGAATGAGTTTACTTATTTTTATGTTGATGTTTATGATGATTTACTTGAATGTTAATGGCTGTCCAAACTTAATGACTAGCTAATCTTGTTTGTTCTACCTAGGTTTGATGAATATTGTTAGGTTTTGACTAGTAATATGGATTGTTAATGATCATGGCTTAAATTGTTAATGTAAAGTTTGATTTAACAGTAAATTAGATTGTGTTTAGTGGCTGTGTTTTGTTTGATTATACCTAATAACCTCGTGCTTTAATTAATTGAATCGGTTTTGATTAGTTGTTGCATGTTTAAGGCTCTTTACTTTGTGTTTAGGGTTTATTTGCGGGAAGTACAACCGTAGGGATAAGTGGGTAAATTAATTAGATATAATTAGTTGTAAAACACCTTCTTAGAGACCGAGAGGTGATAAGAAGTAAATTCGTCTCATTACTTTTACTTGTTAGAATTAAGATCGCGCGAGAGCGGGTTTTGTTCTTGTCGGGTTTGGGTGTTTGAGCGATTAGTTGGTCTAGTTTAAGTTAAGTTGAATTGTTCCTCTATCCTTGGTTGCGTAGTATTCGTTTCCATTAGGCTAGTGTGTCGGTGAGACTGAGAGGTGAGTCGGCATTAGAACACGTTAATAATTTGTTTTCCCGGTTTGTTCTTAAAATCAACTAAGATAAGTTAGAGTTTGTTAGTGAGACCGAGAGGTAATCTGACCTTCTTGAGCG
The DNA here is from genome assembly GCF_021521415.1 of Bidens hawaiensis. Classification (NCBI taxonomy): domain Eukaryota; kingdom Viridiplantae; phylum Streptophyta; class Magnoliopsida; order Asterales; family Asteraceae; genus Bidens; species Bidens hawaiensis. The sequence continues at coordinate 248,968 of NW_027494887.1, read as the reverse complement.
AACCTTAGTTGTGTCTTCCTTTAGAACCGGTGTCGTGAGAGTTTTCAATCCATTGTCTTGTCATCTCCTTCAATATGATTCTTACCTAGGTAGACGTTTTTATCACTGCAGTCAAAGTTTCCGAAATTTTGTCAAAAGTTTTCATTTAGTTAAGTTAATTAGTTAAATAAAATCTAAAAAAAATCAATTAAATATTTTGGTGAGTCTTGGTTAGAGTTTAGTGATTATAAACGTTTTCACGTGTCTTCGAGTTCGATATCCGGACTTTCCTCATCTGTGCTATACGCGACCGGTACACTTGCCATTTGTGTGAACTAGGATAGATTGTTTGATTTTTAAAGCTTAGTTGCGACTTGTGTTTTATTTATATATATATATTTATATATTTTTTCGCACATCAAATCCACACACACCGGCAAGTATACCGATCACTAATAGTATAGACCTAAGGAAGTCCGAGTGTCGAACACAAGGACACGTGAAAACGTACTTAATACTTAACCCTAACCAAGACTCACCAAAGAATATTTAAATCATTTTTTAATATAATTAACTACTTAACCTAACTTACTTTAACTAAATTAATTAAATAGTCTTAACTTAACTTAACTAAACTCTTAACAAAACTTGAAAACTTGACTGCAATCGGAGAAAACGTCTACCTAGGTAAGAATTATATTGAAGGTATAATGAGCTAATGGATTGAGAATCTCACGACACTGGTTCCTAAGGATGATACAACTAAGGTTCACTCAAGAAAGCAAGATCACCGCTCAGTCTCACTAACAACTCTAACTTACACTTAGTTGATTTTTAAGAACAAATCGGGAAACGAATTGTTAAAGTGCTCTAATGTCGACTCTCCACTCGGTCTCACCGACACACTACCCTAATGGAGACGAATACTACGTAACCAAGGATAGAGGAACAATTTAGTTTAACTTAAACTAGATCAACTAATCGCTCAAAAACCCAAACCCGACTAGAACCGAACCCGCTCTCGCGTTGTCCTAATCCTGACAAGTAAAAGCTATGAGACGACCTTACTTCCTATCACCTATCGGTCTCTAAGAAGGTGTTCACCCGCTGATGATATTCAATTAATACACTCACTTAAACCCTACGGTTGATCACCCCGCTAACAAATCCTAAACACAAAGTAAAGAGTTCTAACAAGCAACAATCAATCAAAACTTATTCAATTAATCAAAGCAAGAGGTATATGAGTATAATTAATAAATTCACAGCCACTAAACAAAACCTAGTTCAATGTTAAACCAAACTTTTCATTAACAATTCAAGTCATGATAAACAACAATCCATATTACTTACTAAAACCTAAGTAAAACTAAGAAGATTAGCTACTCATAACTTTTGGACAACAACAAACACTCAATATAAACACCATATTAATCATCACAAACATCATTAAAATCATTCAAAAATCTATGATAATCAATAACAACTCAAACCCTAACTCAATTGCAAAATAAATCAACTTTAAAGTTCAAAATCAAAGAGTTATGAATACTAACAAGAACACAAGGTTTATGAATATTATACTTAAGATTATGGCTGAGGTTTATGATGAAAATTAATCCCTAGCTGCTATCCAAAGTCTCCTTTAGTCTCCTTTTTCTTCACTTGGTCACCCAAGATACAAAAACGGCTTTCTTTTAACCCTAGAAGTTGTCGAACGGAAGTGTTATGGCTGGTTGCTTCTGATTTCGGGATTTAGGGGCTGTTAGGGTTCTTATTTTTCTTAATTAACTTATGCATAAAAGGCTTGTATATTGTGGGCTTGGGTCGGGCCTTGAGTTATAGTCTTCAAAATTGATAAAAAGCCCCTAAAGTCTTCAAACTTAACTCTTTTTTCCATCAAATTTCCATAACCTACAAGTAACCTTCAATCTTTGTAAAATCAAGTAAAAACCACCCATAACTCTTATTAATTAAATAATTAAGCATGTAAAACATGATAAAATGATATGGAAAGTAAGTGTGTTTTGCAACACATCAAACATCCCTACACTTAAGACTATTTCGTCCCTGAAAAAGTTTGATGCAGTTGGATCAGAATCGGAAAATTACAGTCTTGCAAACATATAGGTTAATTTTAAAACTCAGAAAAACGCAAAAACCGCAATCACCGATATTGTTGTCCACTTAAACCCATGCCTTAATATTTACCGAGACAAATAAGATCCGACAATAATATTACTCAGTGGTTTACACAATTAAGACCCACTTATTTTTAGCTTTTACCGGACCAGACCACCCCAACTTGACTTAAACCTCAAATTAGCAGATTTGAAACTTTTGTTGCACTATTTTATTATGAAAAGTTAAGACGATCAATGTTATTGTTTATCCACCTAACCTTAAGCATCAATACCTAGCAGCCATTAGATATAATTAAGGTACAATTAATTGATAGCTAGTGTTCCACACAACATGACATACCCCCGTTATCAAGCAATACACCGAACCATTACCATAGGTGAGTATGAAAAATTTCATCTGTAGGGCTTAAATGTAGCGTGTCCCATGTGGTCCGTTTCTTAATGGTAACGAGACGCGAGCAAGGGGACCCCACATGGCTAACAGCGTGGATGATCAAGTCTGTAGTGTATTTGTACTTTTGTACTTTTGTGATCATGTCAAGGGGATGCTTTGTGATCATATTTGCTCTTTTTGGCTTTATTTTAAATATCCACAACCCCATTTAGGAATTGTGAATACCCAGATGAATAGATTGCATACAGACCCATAGTCTCCGGACCCGAAGCATCCCATCAATACAGGATTTAAGGTTATAAAACCATACGCCAATGAGGTGTAAAACACTAAACTAGCAGTTTAAGATTTATATCACAGGCTACACGGCATACTCTAACGTTAAACCTACCCAAGCATCATATGATAACGTATTCAATTTTTTAAAACTCATGATATTTCCACTTTTTCATACCAAAATTTGAGGCTTGAGTATGGTCCGACCTTCCATTACTTATTTTCCACGGACAAAACGCTTTACCCACAAAAGATTTCCGTTTTGATCATTTTATCAAATTTGCCCTTTCATTTTCAACGCTGAGCCTATCGACACATCCCAAGTTAAGTGTGTTTTCTTTTATTTATCTCATATTATTAGTAGTTTGAAAAACCGATTTCCGATAAATATCATCATCTCCCACTTTAACGCAATAAAAAAAACTAAATTCAAGGGACATTTTTCTTTAAAACTTTTTTTTTTATAAAAATTCTTTTATTTTTCTTAAAAATGAAAACATCAATTCCCCATCCCCACACTTGAATTTCTCCTTGTCCTCAATGTGAGACAAGGAAAAGACAAAACTAAACATAAAGAAAAATAAAGTGGAACAGACTCCCCAGGTATATGTGATCATGCAAGTGTGTGGTGAATCATGTTCCTCGCCCTCCTATTCGAACGCAAGCTTAAAACTCCAGTGCTCTCTATCAAGCTATCACTAACGAACGAAAGCGACAATCCTTAAGCAAATTGCATCCCCACACTTGCTTAAAACTCCAACTCATAGATCCTCATCAACCAGCCAAGGAATAACCTGCAAGTAAGAGAAGAGACACCCGGCAAAACTCAAAAATAAAAATAAAATGAAAATAAAATAACAAGAAAAGATATTACTGGGTTGCCTCCTGGGAAGCGCTAAGTTTATTGAATAGTCTTCGGTCGGACTCACTCCCAAAACCTCAATCAGGAGGCCTCTCCATTATCCTCTTCCCATAGATGCTCCTCAATACTCTCCTCTTACAATTGGTCGGGAAGAAACCAATTGTACAAATCTCATGGGCACGACCATATGAATTAAACTCGGCCCACCAACTCTTAGACTCCCCAAAAAATGATCCCCTAAAGTGAAACGGGAGTAACGAACTCTTCTGCACACCTTGATCTCTGAGCCTAGATATCCTCCTTATTCTTTTAGCCAACTTTTTGAACCTCAACACGTCCCGAATGGAGATTGAGTATGGTTCATGTTTTGGTTTTTCACATTCAAAGGGTAATGGTGGAAAGACTGATTCACCAAACACCTTATGGCTCTCCTCACAAGGCTCATTCTTGATCCCCGCACTTGGCTCATTATACAATAGATCCTCAAGCAACTTTAAATTGCCAAGTTGGTCAAACTCTCCTTCGTCCATAATGGTAAAATCCATAGACTCTTTGCCAAACTCACCCATGAACTTGTCCTCCCAAGAGGGAACATACTCCTCTAATCTCTACTCCTCCATTTCGGTATCTTCAATCTCACTTGGGGTTTCAAAGAAAGGTGGATTCAAAGGTGGAATATATTCCAAATCCTTTCTAATGGCAAACAATACATCATCCATTATTCCAATTCTGGGGTGGGCTCTTATATATTTCCCGATAAGTCTTTATACCCTAAGAAGTTCCCTATTTGATCATATGCAAATTGATATGGAGGAGGCTTTGCCACAAGTGATTCCCATGGAGCTTTCCGTGCCTCGGTTTCTATCCTCCTTCGCTCATAAGCATCATGTACCCAGTGATCTCCGCCACACACTTTGCACCATGGTGTTCCAACGTGTCTTCCGAAGATATTTCCTTTAAAAACATTCAAAAGAAAAGGATCACGGGCACCAGATAAAAATGGAATAGAATACTTAAATTAAAATTAAACTAAAACTAAACTAATTAAAATAACTAATCTAATCTAATATACGAAAATACAATAGGTAAATCCTAACTCGGGTCGTTCTCAATACGCCTCTATCCGTGTCCCCGGCAGCGGCGCCAAAAACTTGATGTGTGACAGATGATGCTCCTTTTAAATGACTCACAACTAGCTTTAAATTTATTAAATGAAAATCCTAACGAATCTCCACACAACTGGCAAGTGTACTGATCACTAATAGTATAGACCTAAGGAAGTCCGAGTGTCGAACACAAGGACACGTGAAAACGTACTTAATACTTAACACTAACCAAGACTCACATAAGAATATTTAAATGATTTTTAATATAATTAACTACTTAAACTTACTTTAACTAAATTAATTAACTATACTTAACTTAACTTAACTAAACTCTTAAAAAAACTTGAAAACTTGACTGCAATCGGAGAAAACACCTACCTAGGTAAGAATCATATTGAAGTTATAATGAGCTAATGGATTGAGAATCTCACGACACCGGTTCCTAAGGATGGCACAACTAAGGTTCACTCAAGAAAGCTAGATCACCTCTAAGTCTCACTAACAAACTCTAACTTACACTTAGTTGATTTTAAGAACAAACCGGGAAACGAATTGTTAAAGTGCTCTAATGTCGACTCTCCTCTCGGTCTCACCGACACACTACCCTAATGGAGACGAATACTACGCAACCAAGGATAGAGGAACAAATTAGTTTAACTTAAACTAGATCAACTAATCGCTCAAAAACCGAAACTCGACAAGAACCGAACCCGCTCTCGTGCGGTCCTAATCCTAACAAGTAAAATCTATGAGACGACCTTACATTCTATCACCTCTCAGTCTCTAAGAAGGTGTTCACCCGCTGATGATATTCAATTAATACACTCACTTAAACTCTACGGTTGATCATCCCGCAAAAAAACCCTAAACACAAAGTAAAGATTTTTAACAAGCAACAATCAATCAAAACTTATTCAATTAATCAAAGCAAGAGGTATATGAGTATAATTAATAAAGTCACAGCTACTAAACACAACCTAATTCAATGTTAAACCAAACTTTTCATTAACAATTCAAGTCATAATAATCAACAATCCATATTACTTACTAAAACCTAACAATATTCATCTAACCTAGGTAGAACTAAGAACATTAGCTACTCATAACTTTTGGACAACAGCAAACACTCAATGTAAACACCCTAATTAATCATCACAAAAATCATTAAAATCATTAAACAATCTATGATAATCAATAACAACTCAAACCCTAACTCAATTGCAAAATAAATCAACTTTAAAGTTCAAAATGAAAGAGTTATGAATACTAACAAGAACACAAGGTTTATGAATATTATACTCAATATTAGGACTGAGTTTTATGATGAAAATTAATACCTAGCTGCTTTCCAAAGTCTCCTTTAGTCTCCTTTTTCTTCACTTGGTCACCCAAGATGAAAAAACGACTTTCTTTTAACCCTAGAAGCTGTCGAACGGAACTTTTATGGCTGGTTGCTGCTGATTTCGGGATTTAGGGGCTGTTAGGGTTCTTTTTTTCTTAATTAACTTAATATATTATGCATAAAGGGCTTGTATCTTTTGGGCTTGGGTTGGGATTTGAGTTATAGTCTTCAAAATTGATCAAAAAGGCCTCTAAAGTCTTCAAACTTAACTCTTTTTTCCATCAAATTTCATAACCTACAAGTAACATTCAATCTTTGTAAAATCAAGCAAAACCCTCCCATAACTCTTATTAATTAAATAATTAAGCATGTAAAACATGATAAAACGATATTGAAAGTAAGTGTGTTTTGCAACACATCAATCCGGATCCGAACTATCTCGTCATTCGATCGGCTTATACCCGATTCCACCCGGATCTCATGGTTCTAACGGTTTAGGATGTCGGCTCGTCGTTTCACGACTAGATCTAGCGTATATGAACCCATATATGGTCATACTATCATTACCTCGGATCAACGCTCGGTTTCCTTCTTGGGTTCGGCTAGAGAAAGAGTGAAAGAAATAGAGAGAGCTTAAGTGTTTTTTGGATAGTGTATGGAATGGGTGGAAATGAATTGATTAATGGATATTCATGGTTTATATAATATGGGTCATGGGTTTAAGCCCATGGTCTTTCTTCCTTCCTTATTAGTCCAAATCCATCACCCTCATTACTTAATTGATTGACCAAATACAAGCCCAAATCATAATAATTAATATTATTATATTATTAACCGTAACTTGAAACAGGATGTTACAATATGATACAAGTCATAAAGCTTTAAATCCCTCCGCCCACCCCCCCCCCCCACTTCAAGCACTCGCTCTCATTTCAAAATTCAAACCCAATTCGGAGTATCATCTCGTCATTGGCACAATACAATATCTTCTTCACAGCTTTTCTGTTTCCACCACTAATTTCTCTTCTTAGTATAAAAACATCATACACATACATACATACTGTGAACTTTATGAACTCGTATACTGATTTTTGTTCGTACTCGTGAAACTTGAAACTCACCAAGTAGACGTAGTTGACCCGTTTTAACATGCTTTTCAGGTGAGCCAAAGTTGGAATGATTGCTTAGATGCTTGGTTTTAAGAACTGAAGTTGAATCGCTGTGAATAGATACACCTACATAGTAATGAATAAGAAGCCGAGAACTGGTTATGTGTTTTTCACTTAGTTTGTAAACTTAGTACCAACCAATGTAATATGATGTAAATTAGTTTGTTGAATTTTTTTATAAGCAATGTGGTTGATACCAGAGTTTTCTGTTATATTCACTTATTACGCTTCCACGACTACCTAGTCTGGGTGTGATAGTATAATAAAATGAAAGTATGAAAGTATGAAAGCATATTGTATAAACGAAAGTATGCATGTATGAATGATGTATAAAGAATGTAATATGTGTCTTCAGATACATATAAGTAAGGTAGCTAACGTATTGTATGATTAACTAGAACTCACTCAGCGTAACTGACTTTTAGTATGCATGCATGTGAGTAGAATGAGGCAGCTGGCTTGAGGAAAACACATGGTAGAAGAATATGAAGCTGGTATCCGAAGGATTATTATGTATATATGATTGATGTTTTATTTTGAAAGACAAAAGATGTTTGTTTAAGACAAGTTTTTGAAATGATACGAAATGTTATTGAAAGTTTTAAAATTTCGCGATAGTTTTAATTAACTCTGATATTCAGAACTGTGTTCACGAGTAAATCCAACGTCCAAAGTAGGGCACCGGGATCAAGACCTTACAAAAAAAAAGTGTCTACAATTGACAAACTAAAAATTCCAAATAAAATTATAAAAAAAAACTGAAATACAGATTATGACGTTTGACCTTCCAAGGTCAAAACATACACTTCTGTATTATAGGTAGATGATTTAAGGTCCTACCTCAATCAATACTTCTTGGTTTTCTGTGTGTTTGCCCACATCTATACGGCTATACCCTTTCACTGTATCAAATAAATCAACAACAAAACAAAGAAAATATCAGTATTTTTAACTCAAAGTTCAAGTGAAAGCAAATAATAATAATAATATTAATAATAATAATAATAATAATAATAACAAAAACCTTTAGACATCTTTGAGTATGTAGCCAGATAATGACCTTGCACCTAAATAACATCATCTATGTTTGGTATTTATGGATTTCTTTAAACCATGTAGATTTAAATAAAATTCTTTTTCAAAGGAAATGAATTATTAACAAAACAAATTTAACTATTTTCTTCAAGAACAACTTCACTTGTTAAATGTAAATACTCAAGTAAATCTTCAAACTATGATGACTCAGTCTCATCTAAAAATTCTTTCTCACCTTCGTGTCAAAAATAACTATTTTCACTCCTACATATGCATATTACTACTATGTTAAAAGTAATAGTAGTTAATTATAACCAATTAGTACAACTAAACATAACATAACATAATGCAAACAGACTAACGTGCGGTCCAAACGACCTAATTCACAACAAACAACTTAGATGAATTTAAATACCTACACAACAGATTAAAAAAAGAAATGGTCAAAAATATGCATTTAGTTGCACACATATTTAGGTCCAAATTTCATTAAAGTTAAAGTACTTGATAACCGAATGAACATAAACAAAGCATGATTGGGTTCGGTCGTTTAAAGTCAAAACGAACCGACCATCGAACACGAAATAAAGTAATATGGTTTTGTTGTTCATGTTCTTTCGTTAAGGATCATTCGCGAATTCAGTTAGAATCAGATGAGAGGCGTTTTATTTCAAATCAATATAATTGATAAAAACAATATCAATAAACAGGAAACGCCTCAATTAATCACGGATCAATTCATCAAACCTAATACAAACAACTCCGTATTCCACCGATTCACAAGTTCAATTACGAAGATTACACGATCTAGATAAAATAAAAAAAATCAGGAGAAAAAGGATACAAAGACCTAACCATAAATGATAGATCAATGGAGATTCAAACCCTTAAATCGTGAGGCAGATTTCAAGGTTCTAATTAGGGGTTATCCAGTGAAGTTCATTAGAAGTTAGATTATGGCTAGTAGCTGGCTCCATCTTTCTCCTTCTCTTTTGACGACCAGGCACACCACCACCACTCGATTTTAGCCTGATTCCAAGCACAAAGCAGGTATGATTGTTGTTTCCCAACTCGATTTCTACTTTCGTGTCTCCCCACCTTCGTCAATTTATGTCTCCGGGGTTCGAATGGAGGCCTAGATGCTAGGGTTTATGGTTCAAACGGCTAATTGATGTTCAGTTTAAGCTAATTGAAATAACGACACCTAAAACATACCTTGTCAATTCGAAATTATTAATTTGAGTTTTATTTGGAGAGAATAATGCGATAATTGTCAGAATTAGACAGGAAGTCGATTAGTGGAGGATTATTATATTAAGAAAATCCAACGATTAAACAGTAGAGATTGAATCATTTGAATTAGGGTTTCGACTCTTCAATTGAGCCTGCTGTTGCAATTTCCTCATTCGATTCTTCATTTGTTCGTTTTATCTATAATATATTACATTACATATAGTAAGGACAATATGGTAATTTTACCAAATCTCTTTAAAATTAAAGTTTTACAACTCTTATAGAATATGAGTAAGGCCTGGGTCCCGGTTCCCTACTTGGACGTTGGATATACTCATAAACACAGTTCTAAAAATTAGAGTTAATTTAAACTTTCACGGAATAATATTAAAAGTCAACCATACATTACATAAATCTCAATTTAAAATAATATAACACATGTCTTTTTAGTTCAAACATTAGCAACTGAGTTTTCAGATGCCAGCTTATTTATTCATCTGCCATGTGTCCCCCTTCAAGCCGGCTGTCTCATCCTACACACCTGCGTGCATACAAAAAGTCAGCTACGCTGACTGAGTTCTAGTTAATCAAGCAACATACAACACTCACATGCTTACATATATATGTATCCGAAGATAAATATTACATACTTAGCATGTTAGCTTTCTTTCATTCGTACATATATACATACTTTCTTTCATTCTTTCTTTCATACTCTCATACATTCTTTCATACCATCACACTTTCATAGTTTCATAATACATACATAACTATCTTTACCATCTAATATATTAGTAGGTTCTGGTCCCTTTCTTCTCTATCTTAGATATTATTAGAGTCTGGTCCCTTTCTTCTCTATCTCAAATATTATAAGGGTCTGGTCCCTTTCTTCTATATCTCAGATATTATTTGGGTCTGGTCCAATATATCTCAGATACTATTAGGGTCTGGTCCCTTCTTTCCATACAACCATACATACACTTCTTTACACGTACATTCTATTATATACATTCATACATATTCATAATCATTCATATATCATTCATGCATCCTATGTAAAACTCACCCTTCCTGGTGATACGTGCAATATACGAAGATTGTTCATGTACCTACAAGCATTCATTCATAACCTTAATCGTTATCACCTAAATCGTATAAGGCATACACCTACCACTTAGGGTAAATGTATTAACTAATCACTTCGAGTATGCAAACAGCCCCGAAAACATAACAAAGAAATGGGGCAAGAAACTCAGCTGAATGCGGTTACGTTCAGAGTTAATGGTAATCCTTTTCTTTAGTTGTGCACGGCTAACTGTATAATAATTACATGTATCAATTTACTACCACTACTCATATCGTATTTCTAGTTCAATATTTCCTACAACGAACGGGGGTCGGGGGAAGCGCCCCTAGCAGCAGGATTCTAGGGGCGGCAGCCCCTAGCGGAGTCGAAGGGGCAGAGCCCCTGGCTGGGGTTAAGTTGCCAGGTCAGGTTGGAATATTTCATTAACCTTTTAAGGTATCATTCACCAATTAATAAAGTCCATGGGCTTCAATGTACTTAATCTAAGTCCAGGGACCTTTCTGTCATTTGTTCAAACTTCATTCATTAACTGATCCCTTAACGAATGACTTGACTAATGAAGGAGCATAAAATGAATTGGAGCTCATTCATTAGTCTTGTCTAGCGAATGGCCAACAACGAATGGGGATTATATAAAAAATGGGTAATCCATAATTAATGGACTTATTCGGTTGATCTGGCTAACGAATGGGGGTTATATAACGAATGGGTGATCCGATGAATGAGCCTAACGAAGGTCTCATTCGTTAGTTTTCTGTAACGAAAGTGGCTAGGGTTCTGACACTTCGTCTCACGTCACATCAGAACATTCCCTAATGTGGCCTAACCTCCGACGCCGCCTTCCGGCACCGTCATTGCCGGAAAAACTGGATCTCGCCGGAAAAGTGAGATCTGATCGTTATTCCACCGTTTTTCATCCCGTTTGATCCTGATCCGAGCTATCTCGTCATTCGATCGGCTTATACCCTATTCTACCCGAATCTCATGGTTCTAACGGTTTAGGGTTTCGACTCGTCGTTTTGCGACTAAACCTAGCGGGTTTGGATCCATATATGGTCATACTATCATTACCCTCAGATCAACGCTCGGTTTCCTTCTTGGGTTCGGCTAGAGAAAGAGAGAAAGAGAGAGAGCTTAAGTGTGTGTTTTGGATGGTGTATGGAATTGGTGAAATGAATGGATTAATGAATATTCATGGTTTATATAATATGGCTCATGAGTTTAAGCCCATGGTCTTTCTTCCTTCCTTATTAGTCCAAATCCATCACCCACATTACTTAATTGATCAAAGCAATACAAGCCCAACTCATAACAATTAATAGTATTATTTTATTAACCGTAATAGAAAATGGGGTGTTCCAATATGATACAAGGCATAAAGCTTCAAATCCCTCCCTCATCCCCCCCCCCCCCCCCACTTCAAACACTCAGCTCCCATTTCAAAATTCAAACCCAATTCAGAGTATCATCTCTTCATTGGCACACTACAATATCTTCTTCACGGCTATTCTGTTTCCACCACTAATTTCTCTTCTTTTGTTTTTTCTTAACAACTAAATCATAATCACTATTTCAAAAATTTTGATCCTAAGGTGATCCAACTCTTTCCATTCTGCTCCCGTTTAGATTTGCCCCCAATACCCCCTCTCAACAGGTTTACCTTTTCCGTCGTATAAATTTAACAAGCATATTTAGTCACTTTGTGTCCAATTCGTTTTTTTGTTTACGTCAAACTTGTTATTTAATCTTATTTTTCTGTTTTCTTTATTTATATTTGTTTTGCATTAGTGAAACGTTTAGAGTCGATGTGTATGTTAACTCACAATTCAAGAGGGCATTTGGTTTTTCCCGAGGAGAATCGGAAGTTCTCATTTTATTTTATTTTTGACTTCATTTTGTGCTTTAAGTTGCTCATTTCCGCTCTAATTACGTGTTTATGTATGCATACCGGTTGATTTGAGATTATATTGAGGCTTTATCTATATTTTTATTATTATGCTTCTGTCTCAAGAAATCATTTATGTATTTTAATTACTTTTGACATTGAGTCAAATTAAATTTTGTTAGGGTTTTGTTTGCAATATGATAGATTTAGTTGAACAATTTTTAATTTTATTTTTCCTGCATAATTAAATTGGGCAATGCAATTAAATTGGTCTTATGGTTATGTTGACTTCTTTACCCTCTGTATATAATCTTTGCAAGCCAGGTAGGTTTATCAGTTTATTTTTATTGTCTTTTAGGGTTTGGATATGCAATTTATAAATTATTACACACTTTACTTATGTGTAATGGCCATTTTGTTGAATGTTATATTATTTAACATTCGTCTTTTCTTTTTGTAAATTGAAGATATGGCCACCAACAATCCGCGATAGGAAGTGGTGAAACAACAGACAGGGTAGGGGTGGGTGTAGGTGGTGGATCAGTGGTGGTAGCAATGCACGGACACATCCAAAAAATGACATGCTGGCTTATTTGAAGGAAGTCATAAACAAGGGTATTATTGAAGTTTAGAGTGAGTTGGAATTATGTAAGATTATATAAAAACCCTTTTGATGATATATATCATATAACATTACATTTGATTTTACTTCTTGTTTACGCAAGTTCTTCACCTTTTGATGATCATCCCGACCTTCTTCAGGAATTTACGCGGTTTCTGCCAGATGCTTCGACTGATGCATCTACACTCCATTACCCGTTACGTCTTACGTATCAACGATATTATGACCGGTTTTTAGCGGTGTTCTCCACTACACCAGGCCAACATGAGAAAATAACGCAAACACGTATGGCGTAAGCGTCACTTGAAGCCTCTGTGCTCATGCATCCTTAATGTATCATGTTGGTATTAGCTGGGGAGGTTGAGCGGTTATTTGGACTCGCTTTTGGAGTTGCAGTCGAAGGTGATTGGGTTGTTTTGGTATTTATTTCCTTAATTTTTTTTCCCATTGTCAAATATTTACACTTTTGAAATATGTGATTGAATTTATAATAAGATATTCAGTGGTAAAAAGGTTCTATAAGCAATTTTGTTGCAACTAAAACGTACCTAATTATAGAAAGCTAATTATTTGCCTACGAAATAATTAGTTACTGTCAATGATTGTATATTCGCTTATCCAAAATTACTTGTACAAATTTGATTGCTTTGACTTTAAATAATCAGTTCCAAAGTGCGTCCAAACACTTAACTTTTTGTGCCAATTAGTTAATAAAAGCATTTTATTGTATTATATATTTATGTTTAATCATCAAATGGTTTGATATTAATCTAATACAATTGATTGTAACTCATGGAACTCAGACGGCGTTAAGCTGAGATCGTTGAAATGACTCATAGTGATGTGTTGGATGAATGTGAAATGAGAAGAGGTAAAACTTTTAAATACATAGAAATGTTTCAAGATTTTTTATTTCTAATTTGATTAATATCACATAATCTTCTTTAATGATTTTATAAAGTAAGAATTTTTATTTCTGGATGCAGGCCAAGAAACTGTTCATCAGCTATAGGGTTCTCAAAGCGTTTCTAGCTGGTGATGTTATGTTTGCACAATCATCAAGGTACCTCGCAAGTCTTGAAAACCTTGTGCTCATAAAGATTATTGGTCATGTATATCATATTATCATTTCATTGTGTATGTTTCAAAAGTAGGGGTATAACCAAGCCAAACTCGTGCTTAAGTCTAAATGTAAGCTTCTTTAATAAATGATCCCGAACTACCTAGCAAGCCTAAATAAGTCTTTTATGTATATAAGTTTATGTAATATAATAATGATAAAAGTAACTAAGCTGTATATGGTGCTAGACAGCGGCGAAGCTTGGGCTTAGTCAAAACGGTGACAAAAATCATGAACCCAACACCATGGGGGTGACCATGCTTGATACATATAAAAATTTTTAAGCAAAATCATGTAAACTTACCCTACTAGGTGAAAAAACGGCAGTGACCGGTGTTACATCGGTCCCTCTTATACTTCATCCTGGTGCTAGCATGAATATTGTTGATTTATGTAATATGATTTGTCCAACACTTGTAATTGCATTTTCTGTCGAGTGTTTTTGTTAAGTATTTTCTCTGTTTCAGTCAAGTTTTAATAGGGTGATTGGGAGTTGCTACTGCCTATTATTGGTGTCAACTAATATATATTACATGTAGAAAACAATCAAGAAGCATTTATAATTTTACACATGTATGACACAATGGATTTCTGGGACCCATTCCACTATTTCTTAATAAACCGTTTCATACCAACTAGATGAATGAAAACGTAGATAATTTCTATCACATGTACATTCTATATGATATCTAGAATAGTTGTCTTTGGAAGTTTATTAAGTGAGTACATTGAATCTTGATTTGTAAACAAATAAACTATTCACTAATCAGTTTCTTTGTTTTCTTCCAGTTTATGAAGAGATGATTAATGGGTGGAAATCCAATCTATAACTCTACCAATATGCAAAAGAAATTTTCCAAAAACAGCTTCAAATTATGCAATAGAAATTGCTTCAAATCATAATTTGTAAGTTCCCATTTTTTTCTTACTTTTATTAGTATCAAAATATATGTGATGGATTTTCATATCTACGATATACCATTTATATATAACAAAGTCAAGTGCGGATTAAAACTTCAATTAACTTTTTTAGGTGGCCCATTTTGACCTATACTTATTTTAGTTTAAACTCGTTCTGACCCAGACAAGTCGACCTTTAGTTTTTCAAATGGTCTGTTGACCCAAACAAGATATATCATTTCGTGCATTCGTTATTCATTGTGTGTGTATATTCATTTCTGGGTGCAGGATGATTTTTGCAAGTATGTGACAATAAATATACAACATGCAACTACTTTCAAAATTTTGTACCATTGTCTATAAGACAATAAATTTTATTGTATGATATAAAACCACTCCAGCATATTTTGAACTCAAGTTCAAAATGTTAAAACAATTTCTAAATAGTTACAAAATTAAATGAAGAATTATCTTGTTATGGATTGTTTACTATTCATGTGAAACAGCTTATGTGGCCTTAAGTGACTAAATGGGTGGTTTAGTAACAGGTTCAGTCAAAACAACTAATTTTCTACATTGACGTTGCGAATAAGAAAAGTAACAGATCTGCTATACAACATATGATGAGGGGATTGATAAACTAACGTAACACGAGTATCACATTGCAAAATTGTCGATGCCGCCGCATCACGTGGGCCTTTACTAGTATCAATAATAATCATATTACCAAAATTATCATTAAATTAATACAATTACTTAAAAACTTGATTGGTATTGATTAATTCTTTATTTACTAACTGTTACACTTTTAATTATGTTATCAAAATTATATCAATATCTTATTCCTAACTAGAAATAAAAATTATTTGTTACTGTTAACTTATATTCGTTTAAATACAATTAATTATAAAGTTTCTTTAATAGTCATCAACCATATTCATATACATCATCTACTAATTTATGTTATCACTATGTTTATTGTACAAAAGGATAATACTTTTTTGACCTAATATAAGTTTTGGTGGAATTGGTCTGCACAAGACACATATTAGAGTTGATGTGGCTAGTACGTTATGATTCAATTCGGTAATACCTAATTACAAGCTAGACAAACACCGTGATATTTATTTAAGATATGATCTAACAAATAAAAATTTGGTAATTGGGACTCTAAATACTTGCACCCTTGTGATAAATAAATTATATGGATATGTTATGTTATGAGAGATTTCGCATTTTGCATATACCATATTATTTAAGTTGGTTAAATAAAAATATGCAAGACTTACAACATTTTTCATTTTGCGTATACCATGTTATTTAAGTTGGCTAAATAATAATATACAACGCATACTGAATTTTGTATGTTATGTTATTTTAATGTTATAGCATTAGTAAGTAATAAAAGATTACATGAGTTGAAATTGGGTGGGAACCATGTGAGCCGTCCCTTTTTCCCCTCTCTCTCCTCACCTAATTGTTTTATTTATTTATTCCAAGACATGCACAATAGTTGGTTGGTAGATTTGTGTGGTACATTAGTTACTCACAACTCTCTCTCTCTCTCTCTCTCTCTCTCTCTCTCACAAAAGTTTCAAGAAAACTCTTTTCTTCCTCTCTCTAATTTCGGCTAAGGGAAGCAACAACAAGAAGGTTTTTTCAAGTGTAAATTTTAGCATAACAAGGTGTTTGTTGGAAGCTTGAAGGGTATACAAGCTTGAGGTTCTTTTATCTTGAAGACTAGCAATTCATACTTCATTTTCTCTTGAGCTATTGAAGGCAGTGTGCTAAGAAAACCCTATGGTTGTTTATATTGGTAAGCTTGCAAATTCGTATATGGATCCGGGGCTTGGGTTTTGCATATAAAATCGGTTTTATATCCATCTAATTAACAAGATTTAAAACTTATTTATCCGCTGCGTTTTTCATATAAATGGGTTTATATGACTTTTTGATAATCTTGTTAAAACCAAACAAATGGCATCAAGAGCCGCTTATACGGATACATGCTTCAATATATCTAAAAATTTTCGGGTTTTATGGTGTTGTTCACCATATGGTCGAAATTTTTGGGGCTTTTGTTTACCCCTTGGTTTTTCAAGATTATACTTTTCATGCATGTGGTAATCTTGAAGAATTAGGTCATTTGGATAATTGATTATTTTGTTTGGACAAAAACCCAAAGTTTTCGTTTTGATTAACCTTAGCCGAAATTTTTAAGGGTTTAAAGGGGAACCATTTTGGATTTACATAGTTTGCATATTCGGATATGCATTTGCTTGTTCATAACCTAGCCATGACCTTATGTTTGGATTTATTTGTGTTGTGATTGATTCAGTTATTCAATATGGTTGTAATATTCATTTATTTTGGTTTGTAATCTATTTATTCATTTCATATTGGTTTGTAATAATAAGTAGATTAGTTGTATTTATTTTACTAGAGAAAAATTTATTAGGATATATTTTTTGTAATAGAAGATGCAACAAAGTTACAGTTTTGGTTTTGGGCCTTAATGGACCTTATAGTCTAAGATGGGATTTTAGCCCATTGGTCAAAACCCAAACATGGAGGCCCAAGAAATCTAGGAGCTGAAGTTGGAGCACAAAAGGAAGCCCAAATAAAGTGGAAGAGTCACAACAAAAGGTGGACACTTGAAGCATTTGGATGCGGGGTCAAGTGGGAGTTCACCAACACATGCCTTGTGTCATTCTCGTCCCTTAGGAGAGACCTTTTGGCACACTTGTTTCGGTCAAAAAGTGTGGTCAAGTTTACGTGGCTATGGTTATGAACTTGTGGTTGTTTTATTTATGCATGTTTGGTTTTTTTATGTTTTTCATATGGATTGTTAACTTAAAATCAACAACTTGAATAAAATTGGTTCCTTAGAAATCATTAAGTAATAAAGTTGGTTTTATTAAAGGTTAATGATTTCACAATAAAATGGGTTTTGTTAAAAGGAACTTTGAAAATTGGTTTTTAAACAAAAGTACCATGCATTTGAATGCATGCAAATGCAGGTATGCAAATTGTTTTCCAATCTAGAATTTAGAAAACATAAATCCATTTTAAAAACAAGGTTAACACCATCCTTTTATACAACACTCGTGAGTTTGAGGTGGGTTTGTCATATTTGTGGGATAAAGGTCACCAAAACACATTGGACCAAACTTGTGAGTTTGAGGTGGGTTTGCCATATTTGTGGGATAAAGGTCAACTACCCACTTATATGTGCAAATTCACACGTGTGTGTAAGTAGGACGACTAGATTCAGAATGCATGTGAATAGGGTCACTGAAACATGGCGTACAAAGGTGTTGATAGGATTAAACATGTCAACTAAACGTATGATGTGTAACCGATCCCATAAAACTAGAAGTTGCAATCACCAAGCGTTGACTACCTTGTTAATTCAATAGTAGGATAAACGTCACCTAACTACTATGTGAATGTAATGTTGGGTTCTAAATTTTAATCATTAATTTTCTTGAAGACATAAAAGGGTATTAACAATTAAAATTTATTAACGATATCAAAAATACTAAAATTGGGCTTTGTTAAATTATGTATATGGCCGCAATCTAAAATCCACCTAACGCAATTATCCCACCCGTGCATTACCAATCACTAAGAGCAATAATTGATAAGGATCGTCTTAACTACAACAATTTTATGGATTGGTATCGAAACTTGAGAATTGTTCTCAAGCAAGAAACGAAATCCTATATATTAAACGATCCCATTCCCGACGAACCAAACATTGACGATTTAGATGCCTATAACGATTGGTTGAAATACACTGAGGATTCGGTGCAAGTTTCTTGTCTCATGTTGGGAACTATGATTCTCGAATTTCAAAAGGATTTTGAAAATCATGGGGCATATGAAATGATCACCCAACTAAAGGAAATGTTCCTTACTCAAGCTAAGGTGGAACGCTTCGAAACGGTTCAAGCGCTTCATGCATGTCATATGGAAGAAAACCAATCCATTTCATTTTATGTGCTTTAGATGAAAAGCCACATTGATCTACTTGAACGGCTAAATTGTCCCGTCTCAAAAGAGTTAGCCACAGATATGATCCTCTAGGGCCTAACCAACAGATTTGAGTTTTTTGTGATGAATTATAACATGAATGGATGGGACAAGAGTATTGGTAAGCTTCACGGAATTCTCAAAATGGCCTAAGCGAAAATGGGTAAAAAGGTTTTACCGGTTCTCACGATCAATGAAGGTGGCAACAACAAGTGGCATCACCCGGAACCTAATGCAAAGGTTGCTACAGGTAAGGGACACATCAAGGGTAAGTTCAAAGGGAAGGAAAAAGAGGAATCACCCAAACCAAAGGAAAAGAAGCTAAAGGTTAGCTTAGAAGATCCGTTCTTTGGTTGTGGTGAGATAGGACATTGAAAAGGTATTGTCCGACTTATCTCAAAGAGTTGAAAGACAAGAAGAATGCGGGGCAAACCTCGTGTACAACTTTCATGATCCATATTGATCTTAATGTTTTTTTCTTCTAACACATGGGTATTGGATACCGGATGTGGAACTCATATTTGCAACTTGTGGCAAGAGTTCAAAAGAAATAAGCATTTCAAGAATGGAGATACAAGTCTCTTCATGGGAAACAGAGCAAAGGTTGTTGTCGAAACCCAAAGAGACTACATTTTAAAGATTTCAAATGGTTTGGAAGTTGTTTTGAAAAACATTTTGTATGCTCCTTGTTTGACTAGGAACATTATCTCTATTTCTCTTTTAAGACAATTTGGTTATGATTTCAAATTTGTGGACAATGGAATTTGTGCTTTCATGGATAATGTCTTTTATTTTAAAGCAATGGCGTCTAATGGCATTTTAGTTCACGATAACACATTCTTTGATAACAAGTTGTATCAATCAAGCACCAAGAAACTCAAAGTGGATTTGAGTAAGACTTATCTTTGGCATTGTCGCCTTGGTCACATAAACAAAGATCGCATACATACACTTCAAAAGAATGGTCTTTTGGAATCGAATGATGATTCATTTAATAAGTGTGAATCTTATTTACAAGGAAAGATAACCAAGGAACCCTTAAGTGGAACAATTGAAAGGTCAAACAAATTATTAGGTATCATACATTCGTATGTATGTAGTCCTTTTAAAGGCAATGACAACGAATTGTGAAAGATACTTCATTAGCTTTATCGACGATTATAGTTGTTATGGGTATGTGTACTTGTTAAGAAACAAAGATGAAGCCTTTGAAATGTTCAAAGTCTTCCAAAATGAAGTGAAAAATCAACTCAATAGAACCATCGAAGTACTTCGATCGGATAAAGGTGGTGAATACCTTAGTGATGTCTTTCAAGATAATCTTAGGAGTTGTGGGATTGTCTCACAACTTACTCCACCCGGAACACCACAACATAACGGTGTGTGTCCAAAAAGAGAAATTAAACTCTATTGGATATGATTCGATCTATGATGGCTAAAATCGAATTGCCTCTATCATTTTGGGGTTTCGCATTGCTCTCCACGGCCCGTATTCTAAATATGGCCCCAACCAAGAAAGTGGACAAGAAACCTTTTGAAATATGGCATGGAAGGGTTCCATCATTATCATATGTAAACGTATGGGGTTGTGAGGCTTATTGTAAGCACAATACTCAAAACAAACTTGAAAGTCTTTCCACTAAGTGTATCTTTGTAGGATATCCTGAAAACTCTATGGGATATTATTTCTACAATCCAACCGAGCAAACGTTGTTTATTTCTCGAAAGGCCGAGTTCTTGGAAACTAAGTTACTTATGGAAGGAACTAGTAGAACGGTGGAACTCGAAGAGGATCGAGAACCACAAACCAATACACATTTGGTTGATACTAGAGATTAAAAAGAGGTTGTTGAGAATGATCAAATGGTTGATTAAGACACAAAAAACGTTCGAAAATCTGGTAGAATTAGTAACCCACCCAAAAGATATGGATTTTTCATGAATGGATGCTATGTGGTATATTCGGGTGAACCCACCACATACCATGATGCAATGTCACAATGCGATTGTGACAAATGTCTTGAAGGCATGAACGTTGAGATGCAATCATTGCATGACAAACAAGTATGGGATTTGGTTGTACCACCTCTTAACTCCAAGCCGGTTGTAAGTAAGTGGGTTTTCAAGAAGAAAACCGATATGTATAGAAACTTGGATACTTATAAAGAAAGACTTGTAGCAAAAGGTTTTACTCAAACTCAAGGGGTTAATTACGATGAGACCTTTTCGCCGGTGGCAATGCTAAAGTCTATTAGGATATTATTTGCCATAGCCGCATATTATGACTATGAGATTTGGAAAATGGATGTCAAAACCACTTTTCGAAATGGACATCTTGAGGAAGATGTCTATATGGTTCAGCCCGAAGGTTTTGTTGTTCCACAACATCCTAGTAAAATATGCAAGTTAAAGAAATCAATCTGTGGAATGAAACAAGCATCTAGAAGTTGGAATCATTGTTTTCATGAAGAAGTTAAGAAATTTGGATTTATCAAGAACGCTAATTAGGCTTGTGTGTATAAGAAAGCTAGTGGGATCATCATCACTTTTTTAGTATTGTATGTTGATGACATACTACAATTTGGAAATGACATTCCAACCATGGAAGGTGTAAAAGCCTGGCTTGAGAGTTGTTTTTCCATCAAGGATCTTGGTGAAGCCACCTATATTTGGGAATAAAGATCTATAGGAATAGATCAAGGCGGCTGTTAGGTTTAAATCAAAGTGCATACATTGACAAAATCTTTAAAAGGTTCAAGATGGAGAACTCTAAGAAAAGTTTGGTACCTATTCAAAGAGGAACAATATTGAGTGCATCTCAATGTCCAAGCTCAAAGGATGAGCACGAGAAAATAAAAGGAATCTCATATGCTTCGGCTATAGGATCCATCATGTATGCAATGATATGACCGGATGTGTCATGCGCTTTGAGCATGACAAGTAGATTCCAACAAAATTCGGGAAATAGCCATTGGATGGCGGTTAAAAGTATATTGAAATACTATAGAAAGACTAAGGATATGTTTATAATATATGGCTCTGGTGAGGAGGAACTTTTTGTAAAGGGTTACACGGATGCGAGTTTCCAAACGGATCGAGATGATTCTACATCACAATCGGGATATGTTTTCTTTAAGAATGGTGGGTCGGTCTCTTGGAAGAGTGCAAAAAAAGATGTGGTAGCATTTTCCACCATTGAATCGGAATACATCACCGTCTCATTGGCAGCTCAAGAAGCTGCGTGGATAAGGAATATCATTGCCGATCTAGGGATAGCTTGTACCATTCAGGACCCTCTAGAGATATTTTGTGACAACGAGGGTGTGATTTCGTAAATTATGGAACCCTGTGCACATCAAAAGACAAGGAAAATTGACTTGGAAAAGGAAAGATATGTATTCGCAAAGTTCACATAGATCAAAACATTACGGATCCACTAACAAAGCTCCTTGAAAGGCCGAAGCAAGAGGGTCATACTTGCGCCTTAGGACTTTGATATTCTAGTGATTGGATTTGATCTATTTTTATTTGGATATCATAACAATTGTTATTTTAACTCATTCATATGATTATGGTTTATGATTATGACATTATGAGTTATGTTCCATTTTAGCATGCTTATATCCATGAATAAGTCAATTATTCTAAATGTCCATAGTCATTCATATTTGTAGGAACAAATATGAAGGTAAGACTATTATGAACTTTGATTGATGGATATTCATAAGGCATGAATATAGAGCAAGCGTTTGCTGCCAAGGTTCATAAATATTTATGGGATATAAATATTGGACTGACCCGCCCTCAAATGTTACTGCATGGAATCCTTGCGATTGATGGTCGTAATTAAATTTGAGTTAAGGAGAATATCATAGTATCCTCCGACCTGGTATACATATTGTGTCTTGATATTCACCAGATATTATGCTTTGACTTATTTCTTCGCTGCTCTGAAACATGACGGTACATAAGGCTAAGAACAGATATGGTACAAGGTGATTGTGAGAGACGTATGTAGTCAAAAGGGGATTTGTTCCTATTATTCATTGGGAGTAAGATGTCTAAGGCCTGCTAAGTTAAATCAACAGAGAATGATCACTAAGTGTCTCTGGATTTGACATGACATCTGAGGCAAAACGATAAATGATAGATTCACCTAAATTGTATTCAAGTAAGGGAATTGGAGGGGATGATGTTATTGAATGGCACTTCCTCATACGTATTAGGGGTAGTAAACCGTTGTTAGGCGGTATTTGAAATTTGCATCAATCTTCTATGTATATAGTGCAAGTAGGAGATTGTTGGAATCGGTTTGCCCAAGACACATATTAGAGTTGATGTGGCTAGTATGTTATGATCCAAGTCGGGTCATACCCAATAAAAAGCTAGACAAACACCATGATATTTATTTAAGATATGGTCTAACAAATAAATATCAACACTTAGAATGTTTTAAAATTGGGTTTATAAATATTTGCACTCGTGTAATAAATAGATTATATGGATAATTTATGTTATGAGAGATTTTGCATTTTGCATATACCATGATATTTAAGTTGGATAAATAACAATATGCAAGACTTACTGCATTTTGCATATACGATGTTTTTTAAGTTGGTTAAATAACAATATGCAAGACGTACTTCATTTGGATTTTGCATATACCATGTTATTTAAGTTGATTAAATAACAATATGCAATGCATACTGGATTTTGCATGTTATGTCATGTTATAACATTAGTAAATAATAAAAGATTCCTTGAGTTGGAATTTGGGTGGGAACCATGTGAGCAGTCCCTTCCCCCCCCCCCCCCCCCCCTCCTCACTTAATATTAATTCCAAGACATGCACAAGAGTTGGTTGGTAGATTTTTGTGGTGCATTAGTTACTCACAAATCTCTCTCTCTCTCTCTCTCTCTCTCTCTCTCTCTCACACACACACACACACAGAAAGACACACACAAGTTGTAAGAAAACACTCCTCTTCCTCTCTCTAATTTCGGCTAAGGGAAGGAACAACAAAACGTTTTTTCAATTGTAAATCCTAGCATAACAAGGTGTTTTTTGGAAGCTTGAAGGGTATACAAGCTTGAGGTTCTTCTATCTTGAAGACTAGCCACTCATACTTTATTTTCTCTTGAGCTCTAGAAGGTAGTATGCTAAGAAAACCCCATGGTTGTTTATATTGGTAAGCATGCAAATTCGTATATGGATCCGGGGCTTGGGTTTTGCATATAATATCGGTTTTATATTAATCTAATTAATAAGATTTAAAACATATTTATCCGATGCGTTTTTCATATAAATGTGTTTATATGACTTTGATAATCTTTTTAAGACCCAACAAGTTTTGACTTAAAATCAGTTCTTAAGTTGACAACCATTAATTTACATTAAATCTTATATTTTAAACATCCAAAAATAAGGCATATAATGATTTTAACATAATTGTCAAACAAATAGTCGTTTCTAAAAATAAAACACATTTTCTCCTCAATTTTAACATTTTCTCCATAAAATAACTATTAGTGAATAATATGGAAAAAACGTTTTTTTAATTATCTCTATATTTAAAGTTTAACAAATTAAATTTCTATTTTCATCAAAACTAAATTAGCATGTATGAAATATATCAAAAAGTATAATCTCCTGAGTAGATGTAATTGTCTAAATGGGTAAAAAAAAATAGCTACAAAGGAAACTGGTTAACTTGACACATACAAAAAGAAACATAAAAGCTAAAGAGCACAATCTATTAAAAAATATTAAAATTATTATTATTATTATTATTATATGTATTCAATAATTATTTAACATAATTTAACCACAAAAAAGTATAAAAAATTGGATGAGAAAGACTTGACTAATTTCCTGAATGCTATATATTAGAAATCAATTATATTGAATGAAAATTAATATATTACAGAATATTGATTAAAAATTTATTTTAAAGATTAAATAATTATAGTATTATGAAAGACTAAATCTAGGTTTTTGATTGTCATATCAGTTTGATTTGTGACATAATTTCATAATATACTTATAAAAAGAAATGTCTTGATATTGTTCATCTTTTAATATTGATGTGCAATAATTATTTTAAATTGATATGTAAATTAACACGGGTACTATCTTAAAGTAATAAACATACGATTATTGATGTGTAATAAATGTCTTATATAGAGTTCATCTTTTGAATCAACATTGAGATAAAAGTTTTGTTTAATCAACATTGTAGAATTGTTTTATTGGTTTGGACACTAATTTTCTTTGTTTGCTTATTATTGTACTAATGGTATGAGTTATAATATATTTTAACTTTTCATTTATCTTTGTTAGTCTTTGTATGTTTTTGTATTTGATTCAAATAAGTTATGATGTCTTATAATTCATGTAAAGTTAAAAATATATTTATAAGTACGACACTTGCATTTGATTATATTTATATGATGTTACATGTATATTATGTTTTTAAATATGTTCCACCGTTTGTAACACGAGTACCATCCTAGTTATTTTTCAATGGAAACAAATTATAAGAAAAAAGAACTTAACTATTTTCCTCAAGAACTACTTCACTTGTTAAATGTAAATATTCAAGTAAATCTTCAAACTGTGATGACTTAGACTCATCTAAAAATTCTTTATCAATTTAATGTCAAAATAAACTGTTTTCACTACTACATATGCATACTAATACTATGGAAAAACTAATAGTAAATTAATAATAACAAACTAGTACACTAAACATAATAGAACATAATGCGAACAGACTAACGTGTAGTCCATTTTGTGTGTACCAAAACCAAAATAAACAGAACAAACTTCAAACGACCTAGTTCACAACAAAGAGACATTGATGAATTAAATACCTGCACAATAGATTAAAAAAAATGATCAAAAATATGCCTTTAGTTGCACACATATTTAGGCCCAGATTCATTAAAGTTAAACGAAATGATAACCGAACGAACATAAACAAAGCGTGTTTGGGTTCGTTCGTTTAAAGTCAAAACAAACCGACGATCGAACACGAAATAAAGTAATATGGTTTTGTTGATCATGTTCTTTTGTTATGGATCATTCGCGAATTCAATTAGAATCAGATAAGAGGCGTTGTAATTAATATCAATATAATCGATAAAAACAATATCATTTAACAGTAAAGGCCCCAATTAATCACGAATCAATTCATCAAACCTAATACAATCTAACATCCCGTTTCCTGTTTCGGTTAATAAAATAATAATATTAATTATTATGAGTTGGGCTTGTGTTGGGTTAAATAGTGTGAGTAATGGACTTGGAATAATAAGGAAGGTAGAAAGAGCATGGGATTAAGCCCATGACGCATTATATATAAACCATAATTACTCATTAATCCATCCATTTCCACTCATTTTTTACACTATCCAAAACACACACTTAAGCTCTCTCTCATCTTTCTCTCTTTCTTCAGCCGAACACAAGTGGAAACCGAGCATCGATCCGAGGTATTGATGTTATGATCTTTTATGGATCCAAACCCGCTAGATCTAGTTTCGAAACGACTAACCGACACCCTCAACCATTAAAGTCACGAGATTCGGATGAAATCGGGTATAAGCCGATCTAATTACGAGCTTAGGGGTCACGCTAACTAGGATCCAGAACGATCGGTGCGAAAAAACGGTGTAAAAACACATTTTTCCGGCCGCCGCCCATTTTTTCAGCATGGCGGTGCCGGAAAGGAGGCGTATGATTGGGAATGTAAGGGAATGTCAGAGAATGTTTTTGACATAATCTGCCCTAACCCTGGGCGCGTGTAACAAAGAATAACGAATGAACTGCCATTCGTTATGCCATTCATTAACGGAGAACTAACAAATAGGCCTCATTGTTATAAAGGTACATTCGTTATAAAGGTCAATTCGTTATGAAAGAACATACGCGTTAGGAGGCAACGATTGAGCCCCATTCGTTAAGGAACTGTATAACGAATTAGAGTTTGAAAGAATGTCAGAAAAGTCCCTGGACATAGAATAAAATGGATTATTTACAAAGAAGCCCTCGAACTTTGTGAGTTAGCAAATAAAACAATAAATTAGGAATTCTAATTAAAATTGTGTTAACCCCAGCCAGGGGCTCTGCCCCTTGGACCCTTCTAGGGACTGCCGCCCCTAAAACCCCGCAGTCAGGGGCGCTTCCCCCGGACCTCCGTTCGTTGAGGGTTATAGTAAAACTAGGAATACAATATGGGTAGTGATAGTTAACTGATACATGTAATTGTTATACAGTGAGCAGTGCCTAGTTAAAGACAGGAATTGCCGTTAACTCTAAGAGGAACTGAGTTCAGATTAGTTTCTAGCCCCATGTCATTGTTGTGTTTTCGGGACTGTGTTCAAACTCGATGTGATTAGTTAATACAGTTACCTTAAGTGTTAAGCATATGCGTTCTATGATTTTATGTATTAATAAATGCTTGACGGTATATGAACGATCTTCGGATATTGTAAGTACCTCCAGGTAATAGTGTGGTATATGTTGTTGTTTTACGAATGATGTATGAATTATATATGAAAGTTATGGAAAAGATTAAGTGTATGTGTGAAAGTACATAAATTTTCCAATGAAGAAGGTAATGTATGGTTGCTTGGAGGTATGCTTGAAGGGTTGCAGACCCTAATAATATATGCGAAGGTTACAGGGTTGTATACCCTAATAATATATGCGACGGTTACAGGCTTGCAGACCCTAATAATATCTACAAAGGTTACAGGGTTGCAGACCCTAATAATATATGCGAAGATTATAGGGAGAAATGTTGTTTAAAACATAAAGATAATTATGTTTGTATAAGTAAGATAAATCAAGAAAGTATGAAAGTATGAAAGAAAGAAAGAAAGCGTGTATGTATGAATGAAAGAAAGGTAACAGGCTAAGTACGTAAAAGGTATCTTCGGATACGTATATATGTAAGTATGTGAATGTATTGTATGTTGCCTGATTAACTTGAACTTACTCAGGGTAGTTGACTTTTAGTATGCACGCAGGTAAATAGACTGAGATAGATGGCTTGATGGGGGGGGGGACACATGGCATGATCTGAAGTGTATAGGAAACAGAGAGAAACGTGATAAGCTAATCACAGCTAGCCATTGTCATTACCTGTTAGCCTTACTATACTTGTACTATACAGTTCCTTGAGTGATGATGTTTGTGTATCCTTATAGAATACGAATGGCCGGAGCACCGAAAGTTGCTGGTCAAGAAGGTCGTACGGGAAGTCGTAGTAGGCCACGTATTATCCGAGAACCATCTGTAGAATCAGCTTCTAACATAATGGAAGAAGGAAGTGTAGCTGGACGGAATCCAAGCAATAATGAAGGGTATCAACTTGTCCCTGCTGTTCAGGCAGCTATTGCTCAAGTTATAGCTGCTAGTGTGAAGAAGCTGCAACCTGAAATATTTACTGGAAGCCATGAGAGGACCGCTGAGAGGGCGGGGGATGACTGTAAGAATGTTGATGATGGGGAAGGTAACTCGCTTGAAGTTTAGTTTGTGAAAGTTGATGACATAAGCAAGGCGGGTGTAACTACAAGTCGTTCAAAGGTTGTGGCCCGACAAAGCTAACTGGTTTAGGAGACGCAATCACTACTCTCTAATGGATAACCGCCATGGACATGGTTCTCCTAATTAGCGAGTGTGGTTTTGACCAAACAGTGGGTTATGCTACCCAGTCGTTTGGAGATGAAGCTATGTACTGGTGGGAGTCGGTGGAGTAGAGAAAGACTCGGGAAGAAATTAAGGCTATGAGGTGGGATGAACTGAAGGAAATGGTAATGACACGTTTTTGTGCTGATGCTGAGGTTGAGAGGGCTGATATTAGGTTTTTGAATCTAAATGCGAGAAAGATGACACACCACGAGTATACTACTGAATTCAACTGCATGTCTAGGTTGGTGCCTGATATGGTGAACAATGAAGTGAAAAGGATCAAGTGCTACGTCAGAGGACTTCCATAGAAAGTCTGCACCTTAGTCAAGGCAAGTAAACCTGCTACCTTTGACTCTGCTGTCAAACTCGCAGAGATGGTTTATGATGACCTGGCTATGGATGATGTGGTGTTAGAAGTGAAGAATGAGAAGAAATGAGTTGCTCCTACTAAACGACCCGATACACATTGTGGAACCCTAGGGATAAGAAGCAGAAGGTGTGCGAGAAGAGGTCGTGTAAGACATGTGGTAAGATGCACGGTGGTGAGTGCAAGTGGGGTGTTGGGACTGATGTTTGTCACAAATATGGAAAGGCGCATGGAGGAGAATTTAGAGTTGGATCAAACGCTTGTTATAAGTGCGGTAAAGTGGGGCACCACGCATATGAGTGCAGCGAGAAACCAAGATGTTTCCGGTGTGGCAAGACGAGCCACATGGACAGGGAATGTACTGAAGTTGGAGGAAGCGGAAAGAAAGATGTTGAACCATCAAGACCAAAAACCAGAGCCTACAAGCTGACTCAAGAACAAGCGAAGCAGATCCCAATGTTGTTAGATCATGGTTTTGTTGTTTCGAGTCTTTGTAATTATCGGTTGTAATTTATTAATATTTTTAATGTTAAGGGAATTTATTTAATTTATGTTAGTTAGTTAATGTAAAGGCTAATTCTTTAAGGATGTTTAACGAATTAGCCAGTTCGTTATGTTTGTTCCCGTTCACCAAGGAATGTTGATGAACGGGGGCATAATGAATCAAAGATTCGTTATGCTATCTTTATTATGTCATGTAAGTTAATGAACTGGATCCAATTCATTATGGGATGGGAAACGAATTGGTATCAATCATCTATATATAGGGTATTCTTACCCTTCATAATTAACTATTGATTTAACGTATTGAACCTCTGCCCATATTCTCTCTTGATCAATTCTTCATATAATCTATTACTAATACACATATATAATCAATAACTAATACACATATATATATAACTAGTTATAGCATATCATAAACTAGATCCTTTAACATTTTAATCTAATCCGTACTAATCGATATAGATTAGATCTAAGGTATAATCAAGTGGTATCAGATCTTTCGGTGGTTTATTGCTCTTAATTTAGTATTATTAATAAGTGTTTGGAGTTTATTGATTGAGTTTTCGGTTCTTTTAAGTTTTATCAAATTTAAGTTTGAATTTGATTTGGAATTGAATGATTATGTATTGTGTTTGATATCGATTGTGTTTGGGAAGGTTTAAGGTAAAGTTGTGTGGAATGAATTGTGAATTTGAGGTTGATTGGACTGGCTTTGGTTTGGACAGATATTTGCATGGAACATAGGGTGTTATTTGTGGTATTTAATGTGTGTTTGAGATAGTTGGATTCGTGATTGATTTATGAGTAATTTAAGCTACGATTTCGCCGATTTGGTGGGTATTGAGTTAGTATTACAAATTTGAGTTTGGTTTAGGTTATTCTTAAATCTGGAAATCTACCAGATATATGGAAAAAAAAAACTTGAAGATTTGAAGATTCATCAAGGGCGATAATTCATTATTGTTGATTCGTCACACAATTGTCCTAATTCGTTACCATCTCTGAACATATTCGTGCCACTTGGCTGAATTTGTTATAACCGTCTAACAACCTTATTCGTTATCTACTGTATTTGATTCGGTACCAACTTTAGTTAATTCGTGTTCTTGATTCGTTGCTGATTCGTTATCAATTCGTCAACTTAATTCGTCATCTTGATTCGTCATCTTGATTAGTCATCTTAGTTCGTCAACTTGATTCGTCATCTTGATGAGTCATCTTAGTTTCTTCATCTTAATTCGTAATTTAAGATAGTCAACTATTCGTCAACGATTCATTACACAGATTCATCAGTACTATGTTCATGACGTGACTTTGATTCGTGTCTTTGATTATTGCAAGTACCTCCTGGTAATAGTGTGGTATATGTTATTGTTTACGAATGATGTATGAAAGATATATGAAAGTTATGGAAAAGATTAAGTGTATGTGTGAAAGCACACAAATTTAATATAAAGAAGGTAATGTATGGTTGTTTGGAGGTATGCTTGAAGGGTTGCAGAACCTAATATTATATGCGAAGTTACAGGGTTGCATACCCTAATAATATATGGGAAGGTTAGAGCTCAAGACGAAGGGGGTGTTTGTTAGTGCACGGTTTTGTCGTCTCGAGTCATTGTAATTAACGGTTGTAATTTATTAATATTTTAATGTTAAGGGCATTTATGTAATTTATGTTACTTCATTAATGTAAAGGCTAATCCGTTAAGGATGTTTAACGAATTACCAAGTTCGTTATGTTTGTTCTCATTCGTCATGGAATGTTGACGAATGGGGGCATAAGGAATCAAAGATTCGTTATGCTTTCTTTATTATGTCATGTAAGTTAACAAACCGGATCCAACTCGTTACGGGATGTGTAACGAATTGGTATCCATCTTCTATATATAGCGTATGCTTACCCTTCATAATTAAGTATTGATTTAACGCATTGAACCTCTCCCCATATTTCTCTCTTGATCAATTGTTCATATAATCTATTACTAATAAACATATATAATAAATAACTAATATATATATATATATATATATATATATATATATATATATATTTAACTATATATAGCATATCATAAACTAGATCCTTTAAGGTATTTGATCTAATCCGTACTAATAGATATAGACTAGATCTAAGGTATTATCAGATGTCGTGACAGGTAAGTTTCTAGAAATGGTATTACCGCTTCAGTATTGTTCGATTCCGGTGCAAATAAAAGTTCCGTGGCTACGACATTTAGTAAGTTAGCAAAAATGATATGTTGTCGTGTGCCAGAAACTTTTATAGTAGAAACTGTTAGTGAGACCTCGGTTAAGATAATGAGAATGGTTAAAGATTGTAATATAGAGTTAGAGGGACGTGGGTTCCCTGTTACCTTGTATGTCATGATCTTAGGAGAGTTCGATGTGGTTTTGGGAATGGATTGGCTATCTGAGTTTGTGGCTCAGATAGTGTGTAAGAGTAGATTAATAAGATTAAAATCCTTGGATGGTGGTACGGTGACGGTTTATGGTGATAAAGAAAGTTCAATGATTAATGCCATTTTGATGATAAAAGCCAAAGGTTTGTTACGATGAGGGTGCGGTGCCTACCTAACGTATGTTGTCAAAGCTACGGATGAGACGAAAGAAGTGAAAGATGTTCCCGTTGTGTGCGACTATTCAGAAGTGTTCCCTGAGGACCTTCGGGGGATGCCACTAGAGCGTGAGATAGAATTCTAGATAGATTTAGTACAGGAACCCAGCCCGTCACGAAGGCACCTTACCGCCTGGCGCAGCGTCCGAGATGATAGAATTAATGTCTCAACTACAAGAACACCTCGATAAAGGTTTTATAAGACCGAGTGTTTCCCCGTGGGGTGCACCGGTGTTGTTTGTAAAGAAGAAGGACAGAAGTATGAGAATGTGCATAGACTATCGTGAGTAGAACAAGCTTACGGTGAAGAATAGATATCCGTTTCCACGGATTGATGTTTATTTGATCAACTACAAGGTTCGAATTGGTTCTCGTGAATAGACCTTAGATCGGGCTTCCGTCAGCTGAAGGTGAAAGAGGCAGCCATCCCAAAAACAGCGTTCGAACGCGGTATGGACACTACGGGTTCCTCGTGATGTCATTCAGTCTAAGGAATGCTCCAGCGGCATTTATGTACATGATGAATAGGGTGTGTCTGCCGATGTTAGACTAGTCAGTTATCGTTTTCATTGACGATATATTGATTTATTCAAAGAGCGAGTCTGACCATACAGGTCATCTAAGGAAAGTGTTGGGGGTCTTGAAGGAAGAGAAGCTGTATGCTAAGTTTTCAAAATGCCCATTCTGGTGGCGTAAAGTGAAGTTTCTTGGTCACGTGATAAATCCTGAAGGGATTACTGTGGACCCAGCTAAGATTGAGGCGATAACAAACTGAAAGACTCCGTAAAACCCTACTGATATACGAAGCTTCTTAGGGTTGGCTGGCTATTATAGGAGATTCATTGAGGGCTTCTCCAATATAGCTGCAGCGTTGACCGAAATGACTTGAAAGACGGTAGTATTCAGGTGGGGTATGTTCCACGAAGAAGCTTTTGAGGAATTGAAGAAAAGACTCACACAACCTCCAATCCTTGCTCTACCCGATGGTGACGAGGATTTGGTTGTTTGTACTGATGCCTCGCATCGTAGGTTAGGTTGCGTGTTGATGCAACGAGGAAAAGTGATAGGTTAAGCATCCAGACAGTTGAAAGTTCTCGAGAGTAGTTTTCCGACGCATGACTTAGAGCTAGCAGTAGTGCATGCTCTAAAGATATGGAGACATTAACTGTATGGTACTAAGTGTACTATCTACATAGATCATAAGATATTAAAGTATTTCACAGAAAGAGTTGAACATGAGATAGAGAAGATGGTTAGAGCTGATAAAGGACCGATGAAGAAGTCATTGCAACAGTGAAGTCGTATAAGTTGATTGTTAACTCAGATCTCTTTGGAGAAATCGTCAAGGCGCAGTCTGAGGTGCTTGCCGATGAAGGGCTGATGAAGAAAGAAAAAATTGTCAGAAAACAAGACGAGCTGGTAGAAAACACTCATGGTGTTAAGGTTAGGTTTGACCATATGTGGATTCCACACCATGGAAATCTCATAGGTAGAATCTTAGATGAAGCTCACAAGTCAAGATACTCGATTCATCTGAGATCCACCAAGATGTATCAAGATCTAAAGAGAAATTACTGGTGGCCGGGTATGAGGAATGATGTAGTGAATTATGTTAGTAAGTACTTAACTTGTTTTTCAAGTTAAGGCTGAACACAAGTAACCTTATGGGAAGATGCAGCCTTTGAAGATACCTAAATGGAAATGGGAACACATCACCATGGATTTCATAACAAAGCTACCTTTTACAGATAAACGTCATGATAACATTTGGGTGATAGTGAACCGTTTAACTAAAAGTGCCAACTTTCGGCCTATACGAGAAGCCATCTCGTCAGAGGTATTGGCAAATGTGTCCATAATGGAAGTTGTGGCTAAGCATGGAGTGCCATTATCTATCGTGTCCGATAGAGATACCCGCTTCACTTCAAGATTCTGGAAGAAGTTCCATGAAGCTATGGGAACAAGGTTGAACATCAGTACAGCGTATCATCCTCAAACAGATGGGCAGTCTGAAAGGACTATCCAATCCATTGAGGATATGCTATGTGCATGCGTGTTAGACTTTGGAGGAAGTTGTGATGATCATCTACATTTGGCAGAATTCTCTTATAACAATAGCTACCATTCAAGTATTGGTATACCACCGTTTGAGATATTGTATGGTAGACACTGTAGAACTCTGGTATGTTGGGAGAGATTGGTCAGAAATATATTGGAATCCTAGAAGTTGTGCAGGAAACCTCGACAAAGTTCGATCCGATCAAGGAAAAAATGAAAGCTGCTCAAGATCGTCAGAAGTTGTATGCTGATAAGCGGCGATGGCCAATGGAGTTTAACGTTGGTGACAATATGATGCTAAAGGTCACGCCTTATAAAGGAATTATCCATTTTAGGAATAGAGGAAAGTTGAGTCCAAGTTAAATTGGACTGTTTAAGATTGTTGATCGTGTGGGTGAAGTGGCTTACAAGCTAGATTTTCCCGAGGAGTTGAAAGGAATTCACTCTACCTTTCATGTTTCTCATTTGAGGAAATGTCTAGCTGATGACACGTCGTATGTGCCATTAGTTTACATTGAGGTGGATAAACTATTAAACTATATAGAGCAGCCTGTAGAGATCGTGGAACACAAGGAGAAGCAACTCCTTCATAAAGATATCCCTTTGGTTAAAGTAATGTGGAAGCATCGTAAAGGATCAAATGCTACTTGGGAAGTTTAAGAAGAGATACACAAGTTTTACCTGGGATTGTATAAGTAGTAGTTAGGTTTCAGGGACGAAACCTCTTTAAGGAGGGAAGACTTGTAACATCTCGTTTCTTGTTTCGGTTATAAGATAACAATATTAATTACTATGAGTTGGGCTTGTGTGGGTTAAATAGTGTGGGTAATGGACTTGGATTAATAAGGAAGAAAGAAAGACCATGGGCTTAAGCCCATGACCCATGATGTATTAACCATAATTACTCATTAATCCATCCATTTCCACTCATTTCTTACACCATCTAAACACACACTTAAGCTCTCTCTCATTTTTCTCTATTTTTCTTGTTGAGCCCAAGAGGAAACCAATCATCAATCTGAGGTAATGATGTTATGATCTTATATGGATCCAAACCCGCTCGATCTAGTCTCGAAACGACTAACCGACACCCTCAACCGTTAAAGTCACGAGATTCGGATGGAATCTTGTATAAGTAGATCGAATGACGAGCTTAGGGGTCACCCTAGCTCGGATCCGGAACGATTGGGACGAAAAATGGTGAAAAACGGTGTAGAAACACGTTTTTCTGGCCACCACTCGTTTTTCCGGCGCATGATTGGGAATGTAAGGGAATGTCAGAGAATGTTTCTGTTATTCTCTGCCCTAACCCTGGGCGCGTGTAACGAATGTGATATGCTCATTCTTTAAGGAAAGAATAACGAATGAACTGCCATTCGTTAATGAAGAACCAACGAATGAACCCTCATTCGTTATAAAGGTTCATTCGTTATAAAGGTCAAATCGTTATAAAAGTCAATTATTTATAAAGGTCAATTTGTTATAAAAGAACACACGCGTTAAGAGGCAACGAATGAGCCCCATTCGTTAAGGAATTGTATAACGAATTATAG
Organism: Bidens hawaiensis; assembly: GCF_021521415.1. Classification (NCBI taxonomy): domain Eukaryota; kingdom Viridiplantae; phylum Streptophyta; class Magnoliopsida; order Asterales; family Asteraceae; genus Bidens; species Bidens hawaiensis. The sequence goes on along the minus strand of NW_027494887.1, from coordinate 212,965 downwards.
TTTAAAAGAATGATAGAAAGGTCCCCTGGACTTAGGATAAATTGGATTAATTAGCCCTCAAACTTTATGAGTTAGCAAATAAAATAATAAATTCAGAATTCTAATAAAAATTGTGTTAAGGCAATTAATGAAAATTGTGTTAATAATTCCAAGCTAACCTGACAGCTTAACCCTAGCCAGGGGTTCCCCTTGGACCCTACAAGGGGTTGCTGCCCCTAGAACCCCACTGCCAGGTGCGCTGCCCCCGGACCTCCCGTTTGTTGAGGGTTATAGTAAATCTAGGAACACGATATGGGTAGTGATAGTTAATTGATACATGTAATTGTTATACAGTTACCCGTGCCCAGTTAACGAAAGGAATTACCATTAACTCTGAGAGGAACCAAGTTCATGTGAGTTTCTAGCCCCATGCCCTTGTTATGTTTTCGGGGCTGTGTGCATACTCAATGTGATTAGTTAATAAACTTACCTTAAGTGGTAAGTGTATGTTTTCTATGATTTTTTGTATGAATAAACTCTTGACGGTACGTGAACGATCTTCGAATATTGCATGTACTGCCAGGTAATAGTGTGGTATATGTTATCATTTTACGAATGATATATGAATGATATATGAAAGTTATGGAAAAGATTAAGTGTATGTGTGAAAGTACATAAATTTAAATATAAAAAAGGTAATGTATGGTTGTATCGAGGTATGCTTGAAGGTTTGCATACCCTAATAATATTTGCGAAAGTTACATGGTTGCATACCCTAATAATATATGCGAAGGTTTCAGGGTTGCAAACCCTAATAATATCTGCGAAGGTTACAGGGTTGCATACCCTAATAATATATGCGAATGTTACAGGTTTGCATACCCTAATTATATCTGCGATTGTTATAGGGTGAAATTCTCTTTAAAATGTGAAGATAATTATGTATGTATAAGTAAGATAAATCAAAAAAGTATGAAAGTATGAAAGAAGGAAAGGTAGAACATATGTATGAATTAAAGAAAGGTAATAGGCTAAGAACGTAAACTGTATCTTCAGATACATATGTATGTAAGTATGTGAATGTATTGTATGTTGCATGATTAACTAGAACTCACTCAGCATAGCTGTCCTTTAGTATACACACAGGTAAATAGGCTGAGACAACTGGCTTGAGGGGGGAAACATGGCATGATCTAAAGAGGCTGGCACCTGAAGATTTGTAACGATGTTTTGATACTATCTTTTATGTTATGTTTTAAGAGACAATTTATGAATGTTTGTAATGAATGGTTGACTATTATTATTATACCACGAAACTTTTAATTAACTATGATATTTATAACTCTGTTTATGAGTAAATCCAACGCAACAGTAGGGCTCCGGGACCGGGGCCTAACATACATACAACTCTGACCGATTCACAAATTCAATTACGAGGATTACACGATCTAGATAAAATAAACAAATCAGGAGAAAAAGGATATGAAGACCTAACCAGAAACGGCAGATTGATGGAGATCCAAACCCTCAAATCGTGATGCAGATTTAACTAGATTATGGCTAGTAGTTGGCTCCTTCTTTCTCACTCTCTTCTGACGACCAGGCACGCCACCAGCACTCGATTTAAGCCTGATTCCAAGCACAAAACAGGTATGATTTTCTTTCCCAACTCGATTTATGCTCTTGTGTTTCCCCACATTCGTCAATTTCTGTCTCCGGGTTTCGAATGGCTAGGGTTTATGGTTCGAACGGCTAATTGATGTTCAGTTTAAGCTAATTGAAATAACGTCACCTAAAACATACCTTATCAATTTGAAATTATTTATTTGAGTTTTATTAGAGGAGAATGATGCGAGTAATTGTCAGAATTAGACAGGAAGTCGACTAGTGGAGGATTATTATATTAATAAACTCCAACGGTAAACAATAGAGATTGAATAATTTGAAATAGGGTTACGACTCGTTAATTGAACCTGCTGTTGCAATTTCCTCGGTCGATTATTCATTTGTTCATTTTATCTATACTATATTACAACACATATAGTAAGGACCAGATGGTAATTTTACCAAATCTCTTTAGAATAAGAGTTTTACAACTCTTATAGCATATGATATAAGTCATAAAGCTTCAAATCCCCCCCCCCCCCCCCCCCACTTCAAACATTTCGCTCCTATTTCAATATTCAAACCCAATTCAGAGTATCATCTTGTCATTGGCACAATACAATATCTTTTTCACTCCTTTTCTGTTTCCACCACTAATTTCTCTTCTTTTGTTTTTTCTTAACAACTAAATAATAACCAGTATTTGAAAAACATCGATCCCAAGGTGATCCAACTCTTTCCATTCTGCTCCGCATTTAGATTTTCCCCAATACCCCCTCACAACAAGTTTTCCTTTTCCGTCGTAATAATTTATGAAGCATATTTAGTCACTTTGTGTCCAATTCGTTTATTGTTTACGTCAAACTTGTTATTTTATGTTTTTTTTTGTGCAGTAGTGAAACGTTTAAAGTCGATGTGTATGTTAACTCTCAATTCAAGAGGGCATTTGGTTCTTCCCGTGGAGAATCGTAAGTTCTTATCTTATTTTATTTTTGGTATCATTTTGTGCTTTAAGATTTTCAATCTAATATTGTGTTTATGTATGCATACCGGTTGATTTGAGATTTTATTTAGGCTTTTTCTTTATTTTTTTATTATTATGCTTTTGTCTCAAGAAATTATTTGTGTATATTAATTACTGTGACATTGAGTCTAATTAAATTTTGTTACGGTTTTGTTTGCAATTTGATAGATTTAGTTGAACAAGTTTTTATTTTATTTTTCCTGCGTAATTAAGTTGGGCGATGCTATAAAATAGGTCTTATTGTCATGTTGACTTCTTTATCCCTTTGTATATAAACTTTGCAAGCTAGGTAGGTTTATCGGTTTATGTTTATTGTCTTTTATGGTTTGGATATAAGGTTTATAAATTATTACACACTTTACTTATGTGTAATGTCCATTTTATTGAATGTTATATTATTTAACATTCGTCTTTGCTTTTTGTAAATCTAAGATATGGCCACCAGCATGCCGTGATAAGAGGTGGTGAAACAACAGACAAGGCAGGGGTGGGTGTAGGTGGTGGGTTAGTGGTGGTAGTAGTGCACGGAAACTTCCAACAAATGACATGCTGGCTTATTTGAAGGAAGTCATACACAAGGGTATTACTGAAGTTTACAGTGAGTTGAAATTTTGTAAGACTATATAAAAACTCTTTTGATGATATATATCATATAACATTACATTTGATTTTACTTCATGTTTTCGCAAGTTCTTCACCTTTTGATAATCATCCCGACCTTCTTCAGGAATTCACAGGTTTTTTGCCAGATGCTTTGGCTGATGCATCTATACTCCATGTCCCTTTACATTTTACGTATCAACGATATGATGAACGGTTTTTAAGGGTGGTCTCCACTAGACCGGGCCAACATGAGAAGGTAATGCAAGCACGTATGGCATAAGTCACTTGAAACTTCTGTGCTCGTGCATCTCTAATGTATCATGTTGGTATTAGCTGGAGCGATTGAGCGATTATGTGGACTCACTCTTGGAGTTGCAGTCGAAGGTGATTGGGTTGTTTTGGTATTTTTTTTTCCTTAATTTTTTCCCATTGTCTAATATTTACACTCTTGAATTTATGTGATTGAATTTATAATAGGATATTAAGTGGTGAAAAGGTCCTATAAGCAATTTTGTTGCAACTAACATGCACCTAACTATCGAAAGCTAATTATTTGTCTACTAAATAATTAGTTACTGTCAATGTTTGTATATTTTCTTACCAAAATTACTTGTATAAAAACTGGTTGTTTTGACTTCAAATAATCAGTTCCATAGTGCTTTCAAATACTTAACTTTTTGTCCCAATTAGTTAATATAAGCATTTTATTGTATTATATATTTACCTTTAATCGTCAAATGGTTTGATATTAATCTAAAAAAAATTATTGTAACTCAGGAAACTCACATGGCGCAAGGCTGAGATCATTGAAATGATTCATCGTGGTATGTTGGATGAAAGTGAAATGAGAAGAGGTAAAACTTTTAAATACATAGAAATGTTTCAAGTATTTTTATTTCTGGATGCGGGCAAAGAAACAGTTCATCAGCTATAGGGTTCACAAAGCAGTTCAAGCTGGTGATTTTATCTTTGCACAATCATCAAGGTACCTCGCAAGTCTTGAAAACCTTGTGGACATAAAGATTATTGGTGATGTATATCATATTATCATTTCATAGTGTATGTTTCAAAAGTAGGGGTATAACCAAACCTGAGCTTAAGTTTAAATGTAAGCTTCTTTAATAAATGAGCCCAAACTGCCTAGCGAGCCTAAATAAGTCATTTATGTATATAAGTTTATGTAATATAATAATGCTAAAAGTAACTAAGGAGTATAGGGTGCTAGCTAGCGGCGAAGCTTGGGAGTAGTCACCACAGTGACCAAAATCAGGAACCCAATACCATGGGGGTGACCGTGCTGGATACAAATAAAAATTTTTTGGGAAAAATCGTGAAAACTTACCCTGCTAAGTGAATAAAAACGACAGCGACTGGTGTAACCTCGGTCCCTCTTATACTTCGTCCCTTGTGCTAGCGGGAATATTGTTGATTTATATAATATGATTTGTCCAATAATCGCATTTTCTGTCGAGTGTTTTAGTTAAGTATTTTCTCTATTCCAGTCAAGTTGTAATAGGGGTGATTGGGAGTTGGGACTGCCTATTATTGTTGTCAATTAATATATATTACATGTAGGAAACAATCAAGAAGAATTTATTATTTTACACATGTGTGACACAATGGATTTTTTGGAACCATTTCACTATTCTTAATGAACCGTTTCATACCAACTAGATGAATGAAAACGTAGTTAATTTTTATCACCTGTACATTCTATATGATATCTAGAATAGTTTCCTTTGGAAGTTCGTTAAGTGAGTACATTGAATCTTGATTTGTAAACAAATAAACTATTCGCTAATAAGTTTCTTTGTTTTCTTCCAGCTTATGAAGAGATGATTAATGGGTAGAAAGCCAATCTATAACTCTACCAATCCGTAAAATAAATTTTCAAAAAACAGCTTCAAATTATGCAACAGAAATTGCTTCAAATCTTAATTCGCAAGTTTCCATTTTTTTCTTACTTTTATTAGAAACTTGTATTAGAATCAAAATATATGCGTTGGATTTTACTTTCTACCATATACCATTTAGTCATAACAAAACGATGTGTTGTACGAGGTGGATAACCGGTCAAGTGAGGATTAAAACTTCAATTAACTTTTTTAGGTGGCCCATACTTATTTTAGTTTAAACTCGTTCTGACCCAGACAAGTCGACGTTTAGTTTTTCAAATGTCCTGTTGACCCAAACAAGACATATCATTTCATGCATTCTTTATTCATTGTCTGTGTATATTCATTTTTGGGTGCCGGACAACAAATGTGGAACAAGATGATTTTTGCAAGTATGTGACAACAAATATACAACATGCAACTGCATACAAAAGTTTGTACCATTCTATATAAGACAATAAATTTTATTGTATGATATAAAACCACTCTAGCATATTTTGAACTCAATTTCAAAATGTTCAAACAGTTTCTCAATAGTTACAAAATTAAATGAAGAATTATCTTGTTATGGATTGTCTACTATTCATGTGAAAGTGCTTATGTGGCCCTAAGTGACTAAATGGGTGGCTTCGTAACAGGTTCAGTCAAAACAAGTAATTTTCTACACTGACGCTGCGAATAAGAAAAGTAACAGTTATACTATACAACATATGATGAGGGGATTGATAAACTTGTTAGGTTTTAACAATATTATCAAAGTCATATAAACCCATTTATATGAAAAATGCAGCGGATTAATTTGTTTTAAATCTTGTTATTTGGTACAAAACCGATTTTATATGAAAAAACTCAAACCCAGGATTCGTATACAAAATTACATGCTTACCAATATAAATAACCGTATGGTGTTTATGTATTATACCTTCCAGACTCCAAGAAATGAAGGAGGTGTTGATTTGAAAGGCTAGTCTTCAAGGAGAGAAGATCCTCAAGATTGTATACCCACAAGTATCCAACAAACACCCTTGTATGCTAGGATTGGATGACACTTGCACTTAAAAAATTCCTTTCTTGTGTTCTTCCTCTTTTGGCCGGAAATCAAAGAGAGAGAGAGAGGAGGAGATGGAGGTATGAATATTGCATGTAATGTTTTTGGTGTTACTTGTGTTATGTCCCAAGAAACGTACAAAGAGAAAACCATATTAAACAAAAGGATGGGAATCCCCCCCCCCCCCAAATGCCTGGTCCTACCAGAATCTATTTTCTATTTATTTCCTGGCAACAGACTAATACTCCATGTACTAGTCTCATGACTAATACTCCATGTACTTGCTGCAGAACTAATACTCCATGTACTAGTCTCAGGTTTATTGAAACTTTATGACATTTAACATTTTTAAAATGCCATAAGATTCATGCAATATATCATAACCGTTATCATATATATATATATAATTTAACCGACATAAATAATATCATAAGATAATCTCTCTAAATAAATTATCAATATAATTTATTGATTCCTCAAGTGCAAATATTTAGAAACCCATTTTCTAAATATCATAAGTGTTAATATTTATTTGTTAGATCATATCTACAATAAATATCATGGTGTTTGTCTAGATTGTTATTGGGTATGACCCGACTTGGATCATAACGTACTAGCCACATCAATTATAATATGTGTCATGGGCAGACCGATTCCAACAATCTCCTACTTGCACAAGATACATAGAAGATTGATGCAAGTAGAAAATACCGCCTAACAACGGTTTACTACCCTTAATACGTATGACGAAGTGCCATTCAATAACATCATCCCCTTCAAGTCCGTTACTTGAAATGATTTAGGCGAAACTATCATTTATCCTTTTGCCGCAGATGTCATGTCAAATCCAAAGACACAGAGTGATCATTCTTTGTTGATTTAACGTATCAGGCCTTAGACATCTTACTCTTATTGAATAAGAGGAACAAATCCCCTATTGACTACATACGTCTCTCACAATCACCTCGTACCATACCTAATCATAGCCTTATGTACCGTCATGTTTCAGAGCAGCGAAGAACTAAGTCAAAGAATAATATTTGGTGAATATCAAGACCCAATAAGTATCTCATGTCAGATGATACTATAATATTCGCCTTTACTCAAATTTACTTATGATCACCAATCACAAGGATTCCATGTAGTAACATTTGAGGGCGGGTCAGTCCAACATTTATATCCCATACATATCTATGAACCTTGGCAGCAAACCCTTGCTCTATATTCATACCTTATGAATATCCACAAATCCAAGTTCATAATAGTCTTACCTTCATATTTGTTCCCACAAATATGAGCGACTACGGACATTTAGAATAAATTTATCCATGGATTTAAACAAGCTAAAATGGAACATAATCCAAAAAGTCATAATCATAAACCATAATCATATGAATGAGTCAAAATAACAATTGTTTCGATATACAAATACAAAATAAATCAAATCCAATCACTAGAATATCGAAGTCCTAAGGTGCAAGTATGACACTCATGCTTCGGCCTTTCAAGGAGCTTCGTGAGTGGATCCGCAATGTTTTGATCGGTGTGAACTTTGCGAATACATATCTTTCATTTTTCAAGTTTATCCCTTATGTAGTTGAATCTCCGCTCAATGTGCCTTGTCTTTTGATGTGCACACGGTTCCTTGATTTGAGAAATCGCACCCTCGTTTTCACAAAAGATCACTAGAGGGTCCCAAATGGTATTGACCACCCCTAGGTCGGCAATGAACTTTCTTATCTATGTAGCTTCTTGAGCTGCCAATGAGGCGGCTATGTATTCCAATTCAGTGGTGGACAATGCTATCACATCTTGTTTTGCACTCTTCCAAGAGACAGCACAACTATTCACAACGAAAACATATCCCGATTGTGATCGAGAATCATCTCGATCAGTTTGGAAACTCGCATCCGTGTAACCCTTTAAAACGACTTCCTCCTCACTAGATCCATATATTAGAAACATATCCCTAGTCCTTTTAAGGTATTTCAGTATACTCTTAACCGCCATCCATCCGGTTTAGTGCATATCATGGCATAAATGATGGATCCTATTGCCGAAGCGTATGAGAATCCTTTCATTTGCTCTTGCTCATCCTTTGAGCTTGAACATTGAGACACACTCAATATCGTTCCACTTTGAATAGGTACGAAACCTTTCTGAGAGTTCTCCATCTTGAACCTTTACAAGATTTTTTCAATATATGCACTTTGGTTTAAGAATTCTGCAATTTGCCTCCCTGGGTTATATCATCGGGATATGGAAAAACCAATGAAAACGAATTTGCACATGTTGAACGTCTGTGATATTTTGGCGGGGCAGTCTGTGCCGTTCCGTTAGATATTTCCGTTAATGACCGTTGAGATGGAGGGTGTTTAAGTCTTTTTACAAATAAAAAATTATGTCATATATCTGAGCCATTCTGTTTATTAATTTTTTCAAGAACTTGGAAAAATGGCAGTCTGATCACCACCGGGTATTATCTTCTTCCTCTGTACGCCTTCCTCTTTTCTCCACCACTACTTCCTCCACTCCTTCCTTCTTTTACTTACCCCTCTCAACTTCCTTCCTCTACACTTAATATATATATATATATATATACATACCTCCCTCTTCATCCAATACCCAAAACCGTAGCCACCTCCACTATAGCCACCTCGATGACCATCCACCATAGCCACCTCCACCATCGCACCGGCTGCCACCGTCTCCACCGTCGCACCGGCTACCACCGTCTCCACTGTCGCACCGGCTCCCACCGTCTCTTCCCATCGCTACGCTACGATGGTTCTAATAATCACCTTCAACTTCAATCGAGCTCTCTGAGGTGTCCTGATTGATGTAAATCTCCAATTCCAGGTCCGGAATGGAGCAATTGCGGTTCGATTTTATTCACTTTTGCTGGCCAAAACCGAATTAACTTCCACCGGATGTGGCATCTTGGACCGCGTCTTCGAATGATACCTTCGTAAAATCCCGAAGTTTATAATTCGGGTGAATAATTATAAGTATGTTATGTATGTAAAATCCCGAAGTTTATAATTCGGGTGTTTTGTTATATGTATTTTGTGTTCGTGTTATATATATAAACCAAATGTTTGTGTTCATTGTGTTTGGGTTCGGGTGGTTTTGGTTCGGATTAGGTGTATTCGGGTTCGGGTTAGGGTTGTTGGGTTCGGTTCGGGTTAAAATTTTATATAAAAAAGTGGAATATATACGTTCGTTTGGTTGTTTTCGGGGTAAAAGTTTACTAAAAAACGGCGCGTTTGGTTGTTTTCGGGTTAAAAGTTTACTAAAAAAGGCCCGTTTGGATGTTTTCGGGCGAAAAGTTTACTAAAAAATGGTTCGTTTGGTTGTTTTCGGGCGAAAAGTTTACTAAAAAACGGCCGTTTGGTTGTTTTCGGGCGAAAAGTTTACTAAAAAATGGCCCGTTTGATTGTTTTCGGGCGAAAAGTCTACTAAAAAACGGTTCGTTTGGTTGTTTTCGGGCAAAAAGTTTACTAAAAAACGGTTCGTTTCGTATGAAAATTTTAAAAATATGATGATAAAGGTATGATGATTATGATGATATATATGATGATTATGAGGATAAATATCTGGAAAAATGAATATAGGGAGAATATGATGATGAGGATGAGAAACTCTGTAATGAAAAAAAAAGAAATATATATTTCATATAGTATAAGTATAAACAAACACTTGTTCAGTTTAAAAGGTAAGTTTTGTTTGTTGCTAAACCAAAGGTCGGGGGTTCGAACCCCGGCCGCTACACCATTTGAAAGAAGTTTTAGATTTAATTATAGGCTCAGTGGTAAAATAGTCATTTAAACATTTTTGGTTAGTCAACTAACGGTCAACTGACGAGAAGGGCACAGGCTGACCCACCAAAATATCACAGTGGCAAAACCTTCACGAAATCTTTTTTAGTTGTTATTCCATATCCCGACGATATAACCCAGGGAGGCAAATTGCAGAATTCTCCTTTTGTTTAAACCTATCAACCGCCTTGATCTATCCCTATAGATCTTTATTCCCAAAATATATGCGGCTTTACCAAGATCTTTGATGGAAAAACAACTCCCAAGCCAGGATTTTACACCATCCATGGTTGGAATGTCATTTCCAAACAATAGTATGTCATAGACATACAATACTAGGAAAGTAATGATGCTCCCACTAGCTTTCTATACACATATGCCTCATCAGCGTTTCTTATGAATCCAAATTTCTTGACCTCTTCATCAAAATGGTGATTCCAACTTCTGAATGCATGTTTCAATCCATAGATTGATTTCTTTAACTTGCATACTTTATTATGATGTTGTGGATCGACAAAACCTTCAGGCTGAACCATATAGACATATTCTTCAAGATGTACAGTTAGAAAAGTGGTTTTGACATCCATTTGCAAAATCTCAAAGTCATAATATGCGGCTATGGCAAATAATATCCTAATAAACTTTAGCATTTCCACGGGCTAAAAGGTCTTATCATAATCAACCCCTTGAGTTTGAGTAAAACCTTTTGCTACAAGTCTTGGTTTATAAGTATCCAAGTTTACATGCATATTGGTTTTTTTTCTTGAAAACCCACTTACTTCCAACCATCTTGGATTTAAGAGGTGGTATAACCAAATCTCATACTTGGTTGTCATACATGGATTACATCTCAATGTTCATAGCTTCAATCCATTTGTCACAAATGGATTGTGACATTGCATCGTGGTGGTTCATCCCAAGCTACCACATAGCATCCATCCATGAAAAAACCATATCTTTCGGGTGGATTACTAATTCTACCAATTTTTTAAACGTTTTGTGTGTATTGATCAACCATTTGATCATCCTCAACAACATCTTATTGAGTGATGGTATCAACCAAACATGTATCGGCTTGTGGTTCTCGATCCTCCTCAAATTCCACCATTCTACTTGTTCCTTCGACAAGTTACTTAGTTTCCAAGAACTCGGTCTTTCGAACAATGAACAATTTTTGCTCGGTTGGGTGGTAGAAATAATATCCTATATAGTCTTTGGGATATCCTAAAAAGATACACTTAGTGGATCATCTTTCAAGTTTGTTTTAGGTGTTGTGCTTAAAATAAGCCTGACAACCCCATACCTTTATATATGATAATGATGGAACCCTTCCATGCCATATTTCAAAAGGTGTCTTGACCACTTTCTTGGTTGGTTCCATATTAAGAATATGGGCTGCCGAGAGAAATGAGAAACCCCAAAATGATAGAGGCAATGTGATTTAAGCCATCATAGATCGAACGATATCCAGTAGAGTTTGATTCCTCCTTTTGGACACACCAATATGTTGTGGTGTTCTAGGTGCAGTGAGTTGTGAGATGCTTCCACAACTCCTAAGATGATCTTGAAAAGCATCACTAAGTTATTCACCTCCTCTATCCGAACGAAGTACATTGATGGTTTTATTGAGTTGATTTTCTACTTCATTTTGGAAGACTCTGAACATTACAAAAGCTTCATCTTTGTGTCTTAACAAGTACACATACCCATAACGACTATAATCATCTATAAAGGTAATGAAGTATCTTGACAAAACCGAACCCCAGTGCGAAAGCATGAATAATCGGTATTAAACAACGGTGTGGAGCTCGGATCTAGGGTTAAAATCGAATCTCACTCAGATTCACTCTTGAAAGATTTCTGGACGAATGAGGTGTATTGGGAGAGAGCCTAATTTGATTGACAATCAATAATAGGATGAACAATTCTAATCAAAACACAAACATATATAAATGGTAGTATGATAATATTAGTCGAATGATTCTCATAAATATGAATCACTCATACATACATTCATACATACTATCGATTAAGAAATATATCAGCCGCAACCAGGAGAGCTCATCCTGGAGGCGGAGACTCTCTCAAAGGGATAAAACCCTAGATCTCACTAATACACAATACAAACACTCATACTAGACAAATGAATAAAAATATCTATTTATACTAGTCTAGCATGACTTGGTCTTCAAGCCATCCACCCTTGATTGAGACCAAATAATATATTTTTCACCCACAAATTAATTAGATGCGTCGGTCTAAAACATAAGTTCCAAAAATATCCCCCTTAGACCGATGCCATCGAATTTCTTCCATGATCATCTCATAACTCGTTGTCTTTCGTTGAAATTCTCCCCCTCACGTTAAGCTTCTCCCATTGTTCATTTCGAATTATCACTCTTATAACACTTTTGGATATAGTTGTATGGGCATATGAACGAGGCTTTGAACTTCAAAGATCAACTTCAAGTAACAAGGTCATCATAAAAAGAAATAAACTCAATGTGATCATCAAATAATCTTCCATTCTTCAAATATGTTTCTTCCCTTGTAAATCATCTTCACACCATTCCCTGAATTAAGATAGCATTCAAGTGAACCATAACCCGTTCTTGACTGTTCAAGTGACCATTTCATAGGAGGTTAACCTCTACTGATCATCCTTTCAACATTGTTGCTCAAGATGACTCTATCTTCTCATCCGTACTAGGAAATCTGAAAACTTACAAACGATGAAACATCTTTGTAAAATCTGCGATTATTGATCTTAATCAACTTTTCCTTAATTTGAGTCTTTTACTTGATTTGAAGCTTGCCATTTGCAATGAAATTCAAAGATTTTTACTCCCCCAATTTCGTTGCAATTGTCTTTAAATAACGTGTCTTCAATCAAGTGTGGGTGACAAAATCTTGACCATCTTTATCAAGATTGTAAAAATCTGAAAATAAACATATTCATATGTTGGTTGACACTAAAAGTGATTAAATCCTTAAGCTTGGTCAACACTTGTTCTTGTAAAGCTTTTGATGAAGTCGTGAAATTGGATGAGGTTTGAATTCCATAAGCTTGTTGATGATTAGAGAAAAATTTCCAAAATACTCCTGGTATATATCTTCTGTAGAGAACAACTTGGTCAAACGGTCAACGGCACCAAAAATCTTAAAAGTTTATTCAAAACCTTGAAATATTTCACAAACTCTGTTTCCTAGCACAAACTTTGTTCACTAGCACAAAGTGTGTTTGGGAGCAATTTCCTAGCACAAAGTGTGCTTGGGAGCACTTTACTAGCACAAAGTGTGTCCGGAAGGCAAAAAACTTGTGATTTTTCAATTTTTTTACTAGCACAAAGCGTGCTCGGAAGCACTTTCCTAGCACAAAGCATGCTCGGAAGCACTTTCCTTGCACAAAGTGTGCCTGGAAGTGTGCTCGGAAGTGTGCTCAAACACTTGTGATTTTTCATTTTTCATCAACCACAAAGCATGCTCGGAGCAAAGGTGTGCTCGGGAGTACTTACTAGCACAAAGCATGCTCGGGAGTACTTCACTAGCACTAAGTGTGCTCGGGAGCCTTCACTAGCACTAAGTGTGCTCTAGAGCCTTCACTAGCACTAAGTGTGCTTTGGAGCCTTCACTAGCACTAAGTGTGCTTTGGAGCCTTAAAAGGATAGTTTTCTTGAGAAGAGAAAGGATATGCTCTGGGTTTCACAAAGTGTGCTCGAATTTGATGTGCTCGATATAAGACGTGCTCGAGATAAACTATGCTTGAACCAATCAAAGATGCGCTTGGGAAAAACACATCCTATGCTTGAAGCAACACTTAAATCACTTATAATTCTCGAGATCAAACTTATATGTTCATGGTGTGCTTGAGACATCAAAACTTCATTTCTGCGTCATCAGTCATTGATTTTCCCTTGCAGAACCTGCTTGAATATTCACTTTGCATTTGCTGCAACAAACTATAATGATATTGCCTCTAGTACATGTTCATTCCTGACTTGTACATTCTCCATACCATTTTGTACTAGTGGCAATGTTTTCCACCAAATCGTATAGTTCGAGCAACACACATATCAAAAACAACAACAAGCACACAAACCCTAATATTTCATATCAGGAAACTAGTTTCGTACCTGAACATTAATCATTGCAGCATCATCCACGTCGTCTAGAAATCAAAGAAACCTATCTTCATATTATCAATCAACCTTTTCAGATCTTAAAATCATCAAATGAACAGTGTTGCCTCAAAACGAGCCAAACAACACTGTTACATCAGATCTGGACCGTTCTGACCAAATAAACATGAAATTGATGTTGGATCTCCGAACGAGTCATCAAACCAAACATCAATCCACATACTTTTCTCCAAAACATCAAATAATTTCAAAACCCCCAAAAATAATTTCAACGAACTTCATCGTTTAACGTCCATGGTGGATTCAAGAGCAAAATGAATCTGTTCAGCGGCTAGTCTGAACGATTCGGTAACCCCGCTCTGATACCAATTGACAAAACCGAACCCCGGCACGGAAGCATGAATAATCGGTATTAAAAACGGTGTGGAGCTCAGATCTAGGGTTAGAATCGAATCTCAGTCAGATTCACTCTTGAAAGATTTCTGGACGGATGAGGTGTATTGGGAGAGAGCCTGATTTGATTAACAATCAATAATAGGATGAACAATTGTAATCAAAACACAAACATATATAAATGGTAGTATGATAATATTAGTCGAATAATTCTCATTAAGATGAATCACTCATACATACGTTCATACATACAATCGATTAAGAAATATATCAGCCGCCACTAGGAGAGCTCATCCTGGAGGCGGAGACTCTCTCAAAGGGATAAAACCCTAGATCTCACTAATACACGATACAAACACTCATACTAGATAAATGAAGAAAAGTATCTATTTATACTAGTCTAGAATGACTTGGTCTTCAAGCCATCCACCCTTAATTGAGACCAAATAATATATTTTTCACCCACAAATTAATTCGATGCGTCGGTCTAAAACATAAGTTCCAACATATGTTTCACCATTCATTTTCATTGTCTTAAAAGGATCACATACATCCAAATGTGTGATACCTAATAAGTATTTTGCCCTTTAATTTGTTCCACTAAAGGGTTCCTTGGTCATCTTTCCTTGTAAACAAGATTCACACTTATCAAATGAATCATCATTTGATTCCAAAAGACCAATCTTTTGAAGTGTATGTATGCGATCTTTGTTTATTTGACCAAGGAAACAATGCCAAAGATATGCCTTACTCAAGTCAACTTTGGGTTTCTTGGTGCTAGATTGGTACAATGTGTTATCAAAGGGTGTGTTATCATTCATGAAAGCACAAATACCCTAAAAAATTTGAAATCATAACCATATTGTCTAAAAAGAAAAACGGAGATAATATTCCTAGTCAAACTAGGAGCATACAAAATGTTTTTCAAAACAACTTCCAAACCATTGGAAGCTTCAAAACTTAGTCTTCTTGGCCTTCGACATCAACCTTTGCTCCGTTGCCCATGAAGAGACTTGTATCTCCTTTATTGAAATGCTTATTTCTTTTGAACTCCTGCAACAAATTGCAAATATGGGTTCCACATCCGGTATCCAATACCCATGTGTTAGACTAAATAACATTAAGATCAATATGGATCATGAAAGTTGTGCCCGTGGTTTGCCCCGTATCCCTCTTGCCTTCAACTCTTTGAGATAGGTTGGACAATTCCTCATCCAATGTCCTTTCTCACCACAACCAAAGCACGGATGTAACATCCTACTTTTGGTTATAATAATAAAATAAATTTCGTCTATTTTATAGTGGGTCGTTATCGGTTTGGATAAATAGAATATGAGTTGGGCTAGTGTTGGGTTAAATGGATAGGGGTTATAGACTTGGGTTATGAAAGAAAGAAGGAAAGACCATGGGCTTAAACTCATGATCACATAAATATATAAACCATAATCACCACTTAATCCTTCATTTCACATATTCCATACACCATCTAAAACACACACTTAAACTTTCTCTCTACTCCTCTCCTTACCTAAGCCGAAACCAAGAAGGAAACCAAGCACCGACCCGAGGTAATGATTGTATGATATTGTATAAACCCAAACCCGTTAGATATAGTCACGAAACGATGAGCCGACACCGTTAAACCGTTTAAGTCACGAGATTCGAATGGAATCGGGTATAAACCGAACCTAAGATGAGCTTAGGGATCCCCCTAGCTCAGATCTGGATCGAACGGGGCGAAAAACGGTGAAAAAAACGAGTCAAAACTCGTTTTTTCCGGCGAAACCGTGTTTTTCCGGCGGCGGCGGCGGAAAGGCAGCGCCGGAAAAGATACGAGGTTAAGGGAATGTCAGAGAATGTTCTGTCATTCTCTGACCTAACCTTAGTTCGTTAACGGAGGATTAACGAACTATAGAAAATTCGTCAGCTGATTCGCTAAGGAAAGATTAACGAACTAGCTTTAGTTCGTATCCAATTCGTTAAGGAAAAAAATAACGAATTACCCATGATTCGTAATAGTCATTCGTTAACAAAGATAACGAATTACCCTTGATTATTTATAGTCATTCGTTAACAGAGATAACGAATTAGAAGGTCCAATTCGTTCCTGGACTTATTCGTTATATGGACTGGTTCGTCAAAGGACCAATTCATTAGAGGGTTCAATTCGTTACAGGGACCAGTTCGTTATAACAAACCAATTTGTTAAAGAACCATGTAACGAACTAGAAGTATTATGAAATGACAGAACAGTCCCTGAACTTATAAAAGAATGGTTTAATTACAAAGAATCCCTTGGACTTTTGAGTTAGCAAATTAAATAACGATTCAAAATTCTAATGGAAAATGTGTTAAGACTTTTAATGGACCCAGCTAGTGGCTCTGCCCCTTGGACCCTGCTAGGGGCTGCCGCCCCTAGACCCCGCTGCCAGTGGCGCTGCCCCCGGACCCCGTTCGTTGAGGGTTATAATTGGACTAGAAATGCGATATGGACAGTAATAGTAATTAATACGCATAATTGTTATACTGTTATTCATGCACAGCTAAAGAGAGGAATAACCGTAAATGGTGAACGCAACCGCATTGAGGTGAGTTTCTAGCCCCACTTCCTTTTTATGTTTTCGGGGCTATGTGCATACTCAATGTGATAGTTAATACACTTACCTTAAGTGGTAAGTGTATGCCTTGTACGATTTATGTATGATGATTACTTGACGGTGCGTGAACGATCTTCGGATATTGCATGTACCGTCAGGTGGTAGTTAAAGATATGATTGATATGTATAATGTAAGATATAATGTATGTATGAACATATATGATGTATGCATAATGTATGTATGATATGTTTATGGTACGTGAACGCTCTTCGGAGATTGCACGTATTCTCAAGGAAAGTATGTAAGAACAGGTATGGTGCAGTTGCATGAAATAAAGGGACCAAACCCTAATAATATCTGTGACGGTAGGGACCAGACCCTAATAGTATCTGTGATGGTAGGGACCAGACCCTAATAAAATCTGTGACGGTAGGCACCAGACCCTAATAACATCTGTGACGGTAGGCACCAGACCCTTATAATATCTGTGATGTTGGGGACCAGACCCTTTATAATATTTGTGATGTTAGGGACAAGACCCTTATAATATCTGTGAGGTTATAGAGCGGAAGGCTCTTTAAATAGGATGGATAGTTATATATGAAGAGTAAGTATGATTAATGTACACCCTTTCAGGTGCGTGTGAAAGTATGAGAACAGATTGTATGTTGTATGATTAACTAGACTCACTCATCGTAGCTGACTTTTAGTATGCACGCATGTGAGTAGATTGAGGCAGCTTGCATAAGAGGAGGAACATGGAATGAACTTGAAGAAGCTGGCATCTCAAGAAATGTTATGTTAAAGACAATATTTTATGATTAAATGTTTTGAATGCTCGTTAAGACAAGAATTAATGGTTATGTAATATACTGGTTTGAATGTTTTAATATTCCGCTAATGATTTTATTAACTCTGATATTATGAACTGTGTTTATGAGTAAATCCAACGTCCAAATGTGAGGCACCGGTAACGGGGCCTTACAACGGATCCTCCGAGCTAACCTTTAGCTTCTTCTCTTTTGGTTACGTTGGTTCCGCTTTAGCCTTTCCTTTGAACTTACCCTTGAATTGTCCTTTACCTTTCGCAACCTTTGCCTTTGGTTTTGGGTGATGCCTCTTCTTATTTCCATATTCATTGATCGTGAGAACTAGTAAAACCTTTTTACCAATTCCCGCTTCGGCCGTTTTGAGCATTGTGTGAAGCTCACCGATGCTCTTGTCCCATCCATTATGTAATAATTCATGACAAAGTCTCAAATCTTTTGGTTAGGCCATTAAGGATAATATTCGTGGCTAACTCTTTTGAGATGGGAAAATTTAGCCGTTCGAGTCGATCAACATGGCTTTTCATCTTAAGCACATAAGATGAAACCGATTGGGTTTCTTCCATACGACATGCATGAAGCGCTCGAACCATTTCGAAGCGTTCCACCCTAGCTTGAGTAAGGAACATTTCCTTAAGTTGGGTGATCATGTCATATGCCCCATGATTTTCAAAATACTTTTGAATTTCTGGAATCATAGTTCCCAACATGATACAAAAAACTCGCACCGAATCCTCAATGTATTTCAACCAATTGTTATAGGCATCTAAATCGTCAATGTTTGGTTCATCGAGAATAGGATCGTCCAATATGTAGTATTTCTTTTCTAGTATGAGAACAATTCTCAAATTTCGATACCAATCCATAAAATTGTTACAGTTAAGACGATCCTTAACAAGTATAGCTCTTAGTCATATGTTATGCACGGGTGGGATAATTGCGTTAGGTGGATTATTGATTGTGGCCATCTACATAATTTAACAAAGCTCAATTTTAGTATTTTCGATATCATTAAACTAGTTTTAATATTTAATACCCTTTATGTATTTAAGACAATTAATGAATAAAATATAGAACCCAACGTTAGATTCATATAGTAGTTAGGTGACATTTATCCTACTATTGAATTAACAAGGTAGTTAACGTTTGACGATTGCGACCATTGCAACTTCTAGTTTTTTGGGATCGGTTAAACATCATATGTTTAGTTGGCATGTTTAAACCCATCAACGCCTTTGTACGCCATGCTTTGGTGACCCTATTCATATGGTTTCCAAATCAAGTCGTCCTACTTACACACACATGTGAATTTACACATACAAGTGGTTAGGTGACCTTTATCCCATGAATATGGCAAACCCACCTCAAACTCACAAGTTTTCTCCAATGTGGTTAGGTGACCTTTATCCCACGTTGAGTTCCCAAGTGATTCGAATGTTGTGTAAAAGGATGGTGTTAAACTTGTTTTAAAAGTGTTTTAAGTTTTCTAAATTCTAGATTGGAAAACTACTTATGTACCTTGCATTTGCATGCATTCAAATGTATGGTACTTTGTTTGAAAACCAATTTTCAAAGTTCCTTTTAATAAAACCCATTTTATTGTGAAATCATTAACCTTTAATAAAACCAATTTTATTACCTAACGATTTCTAAGGAACCAATTTTATGCAAGTTGTTGATATTAAGTATGTTAATTATCCTTACCAAAATAAGATAAAATAAAATATAATAAACCATGTAAGCATAAATAAACAACCACAAGTTCACAAGTTCATAACCATAGCCACCTGAAATGACAACACTTGTTGACCGAAACAAGTGTGCCAAAATGTCTCTCCTAAGGGACGAGAGTGATACAAGGCATGTGTCGGTGAACTCCAACTTGATCCCACATCCAAATGCCTCAAGTGTCCACTTTTGTGTTATGACTTCTCCACTATATTTGGGAATCTTTTTGAGCTCCAACTTCAGCTCCTAGCTTTCTTGGACCTCCAAGTTTAGGCTTTGGCTATTGGGCTAAAATCCCATCTTGGACTATGAGGTCCATTAAGGCCCAAAACCCAAACCGTAACCTTGTAGCATCTTCTTTTACAAAAAGTATATCCTAATACATTTTTCTCTAGTAAAATAAATACAACTAATCTACTTATTATTACAAACCAATATGAATAGATAAATTGATTTCAAAACCCAAATAAATAAATACTACAACCAAATTGAATAATCATAAGAACCACAACACAAACATTCATCCAAACACAAGGACATGGCTAAGTTATGAACATCCAAATGCACATCCAAATTTGCAAGTATTACATGTCTAAAATAGCTCCCCTTTTCAATCTCAAACTTCCGGCCAATGATTAGAAAATCGAAAGTTTCGGGTTTTGTGCAAACAAAACAACCAATCATCCAAATGACTTAATTCTTCAAGATTATCACATGCATGTAAAGTATGATCTTTAATAACTAAGGGGTAACAAAAAGTCCCAAAAAATTTCGGTCATATGGTGAACCACACCACAAAACCCCGAAAACGTTTTAGATCTATTGAAGCATGTATCTGTATAAGCAGCTCTTGATGCCATTGTTGGGTTTTAACAAGATTATCAAAGTCATATAAGCCCATTTATATGAAAAACGCAGCGGATTAATTTGTTTTAAATCTTGTTATTTAGATTAATATAAAACCGATTTATATGTAAAAACCCAAGCCCCGGATCCATATACGAAATTACATGCTTACCAATATAAACAACCATAGGGTGTTTATGTATTATACCTTCAAGACTCCAAAATATGAAGGAGGTGATGATTTGAAAGGCTAGTCTTCAAGGAGGGAAGATCCTCAAGCTTGTATACCCACAAGCATCCAACAAACACCCTTGTATGCTAGGATTGGATGACACTTGCACTTGAAAAAAATGACTAAAATAAAATACCAAAAAAAAAAAATTTGTCCTGGCCTGGGTTCCCTCTTTCCATAGTCAAGTACACTAACCAACTTGACCATCTTGATATTTGATTGATGTAAGAAAATAGTTAATTATATACAAAGTATTAAAGTTCTTCTTCTTCCTCATCAAACCCTAGATTCAATTCGTTTATTCCTTTCCATGTTTGCTCAAACATTGTTAGGGGTTTTGATTACAGCTAAAAACTAAACGAAAACATATATTAATTACCTGGATATGTTAAGAATTGATGGTGGACGATGGTGTGGCTGGAATACAACTTTGAAGATCAAATATGGATTATATAGAGTATGTTAGTTTAGCTTGATGATAGGAACGATTTTAGGTGAAGATTATAAGCCTATTTATAACACTAATTGGAGCGTATAATATTAAATGTGAGTTAATGGGTTTTGATATATTTTCGGTCGGTTACAGATTCATTACGCATCATTAGGTATTTAAAACACGTTATTATCGTTCAATATACCGTTGCCGTTATAGAGTAACGATATTACAAGATTTGATTGGGTCAAACGCATGATTTACGGAGTGGTTGGGGTTCGCTGGAGACATTTCCAGTCGTCGGAGACTGCCGTCCGGAAACAGGGATGACGGGGGCTGGGTTGGGATTAATTCAATTAAAATATTATAATTTAAAAACATTTTACACTTTTAACCCTCAATTTTCATAATGTTTTAAATCAGAAATTTAAATCATAATTACATATTCGACCTTTAACTTTGAATTGTTTTAAAATTGAAATACAAGTTAATATGTTTCGGGATTATTATCATATTATGCCCGACTAGTTTGGAACTCGATTAAATAAAGACTTTAAATCTCGTAGTTTCGTTATTTGAACAAAAAGAATAGGAATAAACGAATAATAACGTAAGCGATCGGAAATATTATATAAATGGTGAACGAATAACAAGAATACATTGAAACATTAAACAGGTCGATTTAACAAATACAAATGCAGATAAAAACGACGAATGCCACATAAGATAAATGAAACGAAAGATGAGATTAATTAATAACATTATAATATATATATATATATATATATATATATATATATATATATATGTATGTATATGAACGAAAGCTAAAATTTAAAATGGGTTGGGTTTTCGGGTTTTAAAATTAACGTATGTTACAGGATTCACAACTTTTAGAAATTTCGTCTCGAAATAAAAATAAATTTTTTTTAAAGAAAACAACTAATACATGGAGTCGTTAAAAGTTTTAACATTATATAAATACATATTTAAATAAAAGAATAACATCGATCTTTGAATGACGTGAAAAATGTCACAAATGGGAAATATGACAAGAACACTTAAATATATGATGTACCAGCGGTGTATCCACCATGTCCTTATCATATTGCATGTGTCCCATTTTTTATATCATTCCAAGTTTCGAGTTATCCACATAAGAGTACTTAACAAGATTTCCATGCGAGGACTTTGATAATTACATGTGCACCCAAAATTACTTATTTTGTCGCATGGTTCACATGGTATACCCTATTGTGTGGTTTTGCGAGACCTTGATAAAAAAAAGAATTCTTTAATGTACAAAAAAATCATAATTTAAAATCACATATTTGATAAATGAACTTTTGGGTTTCAAAGTAAAAATAAATAAATAAAACTTTTGAAATCAGTGATATCGCTATAAATGTAAACATTGAGGTTCAAGAATAGTAAGATCGATGAATAAGACTTTTAATTCCTTAAAGTAATGAAATGGAAGTCTAGAAATCTTAGGATATCAATAACAACATGGAAAAAACATCAAAGTCATGACCCTCATAGTAATTAATTGTAAATAACGAGTCGAGAATAACATAAAAATTAAATGTAGCATTAAGCTAACAAAATATCAACACGTAAATCGAAAACGCATTGCCATAAAATAGATAAATGAAACTTGAATATCGAAATATCAAAACAGTTTGAGTTCTTGGAGTCAAAACAGCGTAAAACATCAATTTGAAACTTCGTTTAACGAATGATTATTCCCTATGAAACATTAATTTTGAAAAACAGAAAGATTAACCAAGTATAGACTTGAAACTTCGAAATCAAAGTAAAACACTGGTCTCGGATTGATGAGACATCAGGGAAATAATTCGGTGAAAAATTTTTATGGAAAACGAACCAAACAAATAATCAAACAAATTAGCGTAAAAGTAATATAAATTTAACATGTACGCAAACATGTTTGAAATACCAATTTCCACTAAACGATTACATTTATGGGAAATCGGTCATAAAACACGAGAATGAGATAATAGTAAACGAATTCAACAATGCAATCATGAATGACAACGGAAATGGCTCGACAATCACAAATAGCAAAACTCAGTTATAAACTTCATAAATAATCCTTAAAAGGATTTGATACATAAAGTTGCTTTGGTTATATTCAAATAGGATAATATATAATATATATATATGGAAAGGAAAATAATTATAATAAATAAAACAAGATGAAACTAATGATACTTGTCTTCTCGACTTAGGTTTGAGGTATGAAGGTCATGGTTATGGTGGTGTCATGATTTCTTAACTGAATTTGTTGGCGTTAACGAAGAAGAAGAGGAAAGTGCTCTCTTTAAAATTCGCTTAAGTTTATTAAAATAAAAAAATGCGATTCTTTTATAATAATGACTTTATAAAAAAAGTTAGTAATAATAATAAAAAATTTCTTAGCTAGTGCTAAAGTTTGCTACACTTTATGAAGTTTTTTTTAAGGTAAAATAGAGGTTTCCCTTATGGCAGCATCCTATGAAAACTTTAAAGAGAAATTCCAACTAAAAATTATTCGTTTTGATATAATTGTTATGATGATAATATAATAGCCTCAAGGGCTTAGGACTTGTTTGAAATAACTATTTTACTTTATTTAACTTTGAAACATATGATATATAATAAAAAAATTATAGTGGTAATAATAATAATAGTGACCATAATAGTCGTAATGAAATCATAACGATATTAGCGATAATGATGATGATGATGATGATGATGATGATGGTGATGATGATGATGATGATGATGATAGTAATAGTAATACTAATAACCATATGTTTGACTTAGAGTCTTTTTGAAGAAAATCAACTTGATTAAGTACTTGTTAATTAACTATTTTAAAATAATTTGAGAATTTGAAATTTTAAGTATAAGGTGTTCGTAAAAAAAATACATATACTGAGTGCAGAGAAACATTAATGATTTTTTTTTAAATAATACTAATAGAAATAAGTATGTTTGACGAGTATGAAGGGGCTAAATAGGGGTGTGAGGCTACGTGTGAGCTCCAAGTGGTCATAGGATTCGGTTTAAGATATTGCATGGTGAGAACAAGTTAGGCCTTTTTGAGGATTGCGGGGGTGCCCGGGTCACTTCAACGATAGCATGATTGAAGTAAGAGCATAGGGCATATAGTTCAGATAAATGGTTGGGTAACAGGTTGTAGAAATAGGTGATGTTGAATGTGTATAGGTTTTTGGTAAGAGGTGGTGGCTGAAATTATCACATTTGTATGGTAATGGAGGGGTGCGATTTACACATGTTATACAAAGGGTGTGTCCCCATGCTAAGCTTTTTGTTGGGGTACGTTTAAGTTTACAAGAGTTGTGATGGGTTTTGGATCGGTTCAAGCATAGTTACTGGATCTACTGTCATGGTTAATACAGGTTTTGATGGGTTTTGGGTCATGATTGGGATCATGGTGGCCAATAGTGCGATAATATGAGTTGTCACTTTGTAAGTTGAGTTTTTAGGGCGACGTCGAGGAAACCAAGAAGACATGCTGCGAAACGTGAATGATTTGCGTGACATTAGACGTAAATATGAAATTTTTTTTGACAACCGAAAGAGACATTAAAATCAATCTATATAAGTCTTTAACGAAAACAAGTAAAGAAATAAAATCGCATGAAACAAAATTTGAAAAATGTTCATTTCCATAAAAAAAATCTCACAAATTTTTGAATAACAACATGGAAAATATATTCAACTTAGTATAAGTAATGAAGTCGAATTGAAATTCCACACCATAATATTAAATGAATAAAATAATAACATAATCGAACTGAAACTCGACTATTCATGTATCACCACGACTTTTCGAAGTTTAAATTTCAAATCGTGAAATAATAAATGAATATACATAGAAAATAATCAAACTGAAAGTCGACAATTCATGTATCACCATGACTTTTCGAAGTTTCAATTTTAAACCATAATAATAAATAATGAAAAAGAGTTGAAATTCGACTATTCTTGTATTACAACACAAAAAAAAATCAAAATACATAATCAAATCAAACCAAAAGCTGGATATTCATGTATCACCACGACATGACTGTCTTTCTGGTTAAAACACATTGTATAACATCGGAATCACACGTCGCATGAACCACCATGACTTGTGTAACATCTTTAGGAATGTACCCATATTCCTTTTCACAAAGAGGACATGGTCACGTTTGAAAGCTTAAAGTGATGATTTGTATGGTGTTTGGGGTGTTACATTTTGGCCTAATAGGTTTCACGCCCTTTCCGAACTCTCCTGGTAAGCAACCGGGTCTCGCGTCTGATCGGGATTTGTATGCATTGCTTATCCTTAGGTTTCAATAACCTTGGTCTCAAGAGTTCAGAAAACAAGCATGTCCCCCTTCCAGTTACTACATACCAGCTACGTAGAATCATCTTTAAAAAGAAGAAATATCGGAAAAACAAAAGAAGATTGATTGATGAAAAATGTTTGAAAATCTTTGTTTTAGGCATGAGACTTGGACTTGTTTGTGATGTTTTTGTACATGAGGCAAAGTAAAATAGCATTTGTGTATATGAGGCATAAATAAATCAATAATAACCAAATAATATGAACTGAACAATCGAATAGAACCCACATAATTTCTAATCATGCAACCCTAAATAAATAAAAAGATAAGTTATAACCAACTAGGACACTATGTCTAATGTCCTATCTTATAGTCAAGTCTCTGATACCAATCTGTAACACCTCGGTTAAAGCAGAAACGCCTGAGTGTGGCGTACAGATTGCTCAACACACATGTGACACTATTAAGTGACAATATTATCATTAATTAAATTAAACATCAAGTACACATGTTTGTAACAGGAAATACAAGGATAATACAAGAAGTATTAACAACTTGTCCATTTATTAATATAACCTTAGTCCTAGTGTGTTCTCCGTTTCATCCTCTAATAATTGTACCTGTAACATATATATAAAATAAAGTCAACTAAATGAATAGTTGGTGAGTTCACACAAGTTTTGATATAAGCACATAAAAATCATACAATTCCATGAACAAGTGTAAATTGTAACATCCCAAAATGTCTAAAAATAATATTTAATATATTCATTAATTATGATGGAAAAGTTTACTTGAGTTAGTAGACGAAATAATAAAATAATAAAGATGGAAGGTTAAGTAGGCTTTAAAGATGAAATTAAATATGGACTAAAAAAAAAGATGGGCCTAAGGTCCATGAGCTTAAGGGAGCATAAATACCCCTTAAACCCTAGTCTTTTCCATTTTCATCAATCTCTACACCATAGCCTATACCTTAAAAAACACACACTTTTCTAATTCCCGTTTTTGAGAAAATAGCCCACAAAGACACGACGATTCCCGAAGATCTAACCGTCAGATTGGTCTCCAATTTTAACTGAGTGTTCATGACATATAAATGAAGATTTCCACATATCAGATCTTCGATCATAGGTCAGTAAGTCTGGTTTTTATTGGGAAAACCATAACAACAAAAAACGGAGTTCTCCGGAAACTGTTTCGATTTTCCAACGACTATAGCGGCAGATTCCGGTAGAGGAAATGGGCGTTGCTAGTCGATCTCGGTGAGGCAGTTCCGTGGCCGCTTGATTCACTGAAATCGGAGTTCGTTTGATATGGTTTTGGGCATCTCGAGTGATTTCAGACATAAACCTCAATGGTACTTTTTTGTTAACACGGCTTAGATTTTGTGCATTGATTTGCACGAAACATGGTACGATGATAGATCGGGTCATGATTATTTATAAAGTAATGAACTTGATAGTAAACGAATTAGTTGTTTCGTTTCGGGTAAAACGAGTAGTGTTCGGTTCGTGAAAAAGACGGGTAAATGAAGTCAGTTTTGCATGAAAATGGTAGAATCTTTTATCCCATCTGACCCAACATTTTAGAACCCGCCACAACATCCCCCAGATGCCGAATGATCCGTTCGAAGCTAGATCTAGCTTTATTCGAGTGTTTAATCAACCAAAAACAAGCTTTATGACCACCTTAGCTCTAATAAAGACACCCCGAAGCTACCTAGGGCATAAATGATCAAACCCTAATCAACCAAGGTGGTTAACGTTAGCTGACGGCACCGTAATTGAGGAAAAACATTAAAAACGTGTTATAAGGAGTCGAACAGAATTTATACGCTGCATAAGTTTATGCAGCTTATAAGCTTGCACCGTATAAGTACAAGCAGCAGCGTGTATGTATATAAACGTATAAGTTACAGAGTATATGTATGTAACGTATATATATATGTAACATATATGAATGGACCGTATATGTATGTAACGTATATATATGACCGTATATGTATGTGCCATATATGTATGTAACGTGTATATATATATATACGTATATATATATATAAACGTATATGAATGTGTTGTGTATGTATGACTTATACGCTAAAAGAACTTACACGCTGGGACTAAACATATACGCCTAGAACGACTTATGCGCCAGATGACTTACACGCCCAAAACTTATACGTGAAAATGATTTTACGAAATAAACGAAAGATAAATAGTGTATACGTATGTAAACGATAGATATGGACTTGAATGACGTATGAACTAAAGATAAGTAATTCATTAATAAGGAAAGGTAACGTTTAAAATTGTAAATGACTTAGAAATATATTATGATTAGGATTAGTTAAGCAATGCTTGTTAATAGATACACAGTTCACCGTGCACAGCTCAAGAAGGGCATAACCGTGAATTTAGAAAGGAATCGCTTGCATGTGAGTTTCTAGCCCCATTTCCTTGTTATGTTTTCGGGCTGTGTGCATACTCGATGTGAATGTTAATACACTTACCTTAAATGGTAAGTGTATGCTATGACGATTGATGTGATAGTATGTCTGAATGTTATGAATGAATGCTTATCAGTGCATGAACGATCTTCGGATATTGCACGTATCGTCAGGGAAAGTAATGTGTAATATTTCTAGTATGAAATATGTGTATGAAGGTAAGAAATGATATGAATATGGTACGAAAGTATGTTATAAAAAGAAAATGTATGTATGATTAAGGGATGGATTGAATGTATGGTTAAAGGGTTGCAGACCCATATAATATATGTGAAAGTGAAAGGTTGAAGACCCTAAAAATATATGTGAAGGTTAAAGGGTTGCAGATCCTAATAATATCTACAAAGGTTAAAGGGTTGCAGACCCTAATAATATCTGCGATGGTTAAAGGGTTGCAGAATATTCTAAACTCCGCGGAGGTTAAAGGGTTGCAGACTCTTCTAAACTCTGCGAAGGTTAGAGGGTTGCAGACCCTAATAATATCTACGAAGGTTATAGAGAGAATAGTTAGTGTTGTATGAAATGCACAGACTAAAAGAATGAAAGTATGAAAGAAAGAAAGAATGAAAGTATGTATATAGAAAGATAATAGGTTAAGAATGGGATATCAATTTTCGGATACGTATTTATAAGTAAGTATGTGTATGTATTGTATGTTTCCTGATTAACTAGAACTCACTCAGCATAGCTGACTTTTAGTATGCACGCAGGCAAATAGGATGAAGGAGCTGGCTTGAAGGCGACACATTGCATGGACTGAGCTGACTGGCATCTAGTGAAGGAAAGTTACAATGTTTTATCTTAAGACAATTTGAATGTTTTAAACAAGAATGTTATGATTTTGTAAAATATGTTTGATGTTTTTATATTCCGCGAAAAGTTTTAATTAACTCTGATCTTTAGATACGTCTTTATGAGTAAATCCAACATCAAAGTAGGGCACCGGGACTGGGGCCTTACAAGTTGGTATCAGAGCATAAGTTCGAGAGAATTAAGCATCCAGCATGCTTAGACTCGAACAGAGAATGGGACTTAAGTAAGAAAAGGGAGAATATGCCAGCTCAAAAAACCCATGTGTCGCTCAAGCAAACTCGGTAATGGTAAGTTGCATGATTAAGTTCATGTAAAGATTTAGAAATATATGTACATGCATGTTAAATGAAAGTGGAAGAATGTATGATGTTAGCTTAATTTCTAAAGAAAGAATGTTTGTATGCTAGCTTAATTTCTAGGAAAAGAATGTGTATGCTAGCTTAATTTCTAGGAAAAGAATGTGTATGCTCGCTTAATTTCTAGGGATAAGAATGTAGGTTATATGTATGTTTAAATGATTGTGTGAAAAGTAGAAACTAGCACAAGTGAAATCATAAAGGGAAGTACGTAGAACATGAGGAGTAATGTAAAGAGTAATTACACTTGGCCATTGTCATTAACTACTTACCTTACGAATCATGTGCTAAATAATTCCTAGAGTGATAACATTTGTGTTGTCAAAGACAAGATAGATGATTGATACAAAGGGAAAAGCGCGAGGAGGTCGTACTGGACGCTGTGGTAAGACAGGTGCCAACCAGACACCTTTTCGAAAAGGATGTGATAAAATCGATGTACGAAAGTAGTAGGACTTTAACTTTAGGAAGTAATAAAGAAGGATCACGCTTAGAGCTTGTTGTCATGCACACTAAAGCAGTTTCTAAATTGTTTTGCACTACAATGCCAACAATGTTTGCAGAACCATTAGAGGCAACCCAAACAAGAAAATCTAAGTGGATTAACACGAAGGAAATGGAGGTAAGCCAACTAGAATGAGTCAATACATGTTGTATGCCTGCAATAGTTAACTCCATATGTGAACTAGTTGGGATCGTGAGTAATGAAGGGAACGATGAGGAAGCAGAGATAAACGAGATGGACAGGTGATTGTCAAGGAATCTTAATTGAACAGTCATGAAAGGATGAAGCTACTTATTGTAGCAAATATGAAAAGAAGACGCTACGAAGAAAGTATTTGTGTACCTGAGATTTTATGGAAGAGACCACTAGAGATACTTTCGTTAAAGTATGAGAATGATTAAGAATTGTAAGGTAGAACTAGAGAGACGTGAGTTCCTTGTTACTCCTATTGTTTGACCATAACAGAGTTCGATGTAGTTTTGGGAATGGACTACCTATCTGAGTTTGAGGCTCAGATAGTGTGCAAGAGTAGGATAATAAGGTTAAAATCCTTGGATGGTGGTACGGTGACGATTTATGGTGATAAAAAAAGTTCAGGGTTTAATGTCATTTCAATGATAAAGTCTGAAGGATTGTTAAGGCGAGGGTGCGGTGCATAGCAGGCGTATGTTGTCAAAGCTACGGCCGAGACGAGAGAACTGAAAGATGTTCCTGTTGTGCGTGACTACCCAGAAGTATTCCCTGAGGAACTTCCGGGGTTGCCACCGGAGAGAGAGATAGAATTTCAGATAGAATTAATACCAGGAGCACAGCCCGTCGCGAAAGCACTATACCGCCTGGCGGCGTCGAAGATGAAAGAGTTAATCTCCAAATAGCAAGAACTTCTCAACAAAGGTGTTTTAATGATGAGTGTTTCCCTGCGAGAAGTACCAGTGATGTTCATGAAAAAGAAAGACGGATGTATGAGAGTTTGTATAGATAACCGCGAGTTGAACGGGCTTACGGTGAAGAACAGATATCGGTTTCCACAGAGTGATGATTTGTTTGATCAATTGCAATGTGCTAGTTGGTTCTCGAGAATAGACCTCAGAGCAGGATATCATCAGTTGAAAGTGAAGGAGGTAGACAACCCTAAGACAACATTTCTGACACGATATGGACACTAAGAGTTTCTCGTGAAATTGTTTAGATTTGTCACACCCCGGCCCTAAACGGCGGAAACAGCCGGGTGTGCGCGCGTGGGGATTGATAATCAAGCACGGGTCATTGCAAACATTCAAATAAATTTCCCATTTCTCATGAAATGTCTAGTACAAAATACATTACATTGTTTAGAAGAACATATAAAAACATCCAAATATGAAAAACGTTGAAGATTTCCGCGCCATATCCCCTTACACGGCGGGAACAACCACGCGTGTGGAAGGGATAGAACTAAAATCTTCCAAAAACCATTTTTATAGCTGTTCTGCGTGAAGTGCTCTACGTGTGACCCCTTGCGCTACTTAATTACCACCTGAAAGACACGTAAAAATATTTGAATCAGTATAAACTGAGTGAGTTCACAGGTTTTGGCGACTTGATAAATCGTTTTGCAACATATTCTTGATAAAACCATATTGAAACATATTCTTGATAGTACCATCCACGGGTTACATGCGGACATCGATGAAAACTATGTGCTCGTCCATGCAAAGTGGCGTGGCCACTACGAGCGGATTTAATAATACCGTCCCGCGGGTTACGCGCGGACATCGTTGTTCGGAAAACTAGGCGCTCGTCCATGCAAAGAGGTGCGACCCCTACGAGCGGGTTTAACAACCAGTAGTACTACCCCATGACCATACTAGGCGCTCGTCCATGCAAAGAGGTGCGACCCCTACGAGCGGGTTGATCAAACCAGTAGTCCCTACCCTTAGAGTTCCATTGATAAAGTGATCACTTTCTCGTTCTTGCGCACTCACATTGATAACCAAGATAGACACTATGAACAGATAATCGTTTGCATTGCTTGTAAATATACCATGATAAAACATAATTTAAACACGTGTCCCTCGCCCCGAAAACAGTGTAAAAACAGTGAAAATAGGGGCTGTGAGACTCACCTGTGATTCTTGTTAAGTGATGGTTTAAAGAGATTAAACGAGATTCGGGTTTCTTGGTGTTAGCCTCGAAATTGGAAGTCTAAAATATGTTTAAATAACAAGAAATATGTGTATTAAGACCAAGTAATCGAAGAATATAAGGGCTGGTCAGAAAAGTAAATCTCAAGACTAAAGTTTCGGCTTACCTAACGATGGAACTGGAAACGGATGCTTGGGAGATGGTTAGTGCAGAATTACAGGTTTAAGAGAGGAGTTTGGAGTGTGTTTCTTGTGGTTGTGATATTTTTATTCAAGAATTGATATTTATAGGTAAATTCAAGGGAACACAATCCCTTGATTTAGGGGATTGAGATCTTATCATATTGGGTGTAATGATGACAAGGTATGGGGTTTATTATTATTTATTTAGGGATGGGGGTGATGGTCCAAGGGAGTGGTTACGAAGATTCTGATTGATTTGACAGTACATGCAGGACTGTGGTTGGTGAGAGTAGGTGCGGCTGACAGTTGACATTTCGTGTTACAGTACTGTTCCTGGTACTGTTGTCAGTGTGCTGTCAAAAGGTAAAAAAATCTCTGAAACACGCAACTGGTTCTTTCTGGGCGGGGGTAATCCCCTTTCATCTGAAGAATAGACTAAGTGTTTTGTGCGCGTAACCTTGCGCGTATAGCCTTCTGCGTGTAGGCCATTTCTTTGAACGTTGTGGGTCCGGCGGCTCCAGTTGGTCTTCGCGCAAGCGTCCTTGTAACGAATCCTGCGCGCATCACTGCGCAGGTGTCCTTATAAGGAATCCTGCGAGTCCATCTGGCTCTTGCTGGAACCAGCGTTCTCAGAGTTTATTAACAGGGTGAACTTTTTGATTTAAGCGAAAAGGTGGTTGGTGTATATGCAGACGTTCATGCGTAAAGGGTTTAGTTTTAAGGTGTCCCGCGGGGATTCTTCCCGCAGGTGTCGCACATAACTCCTTTTTATTTGATGCGGGTAGGTGCGTAACCTTCTCGTAGTCAGGGACGTTGAGTTTCATTTGTAGATTCTCCATGAGGTCTTGGTATTTCAAAATAGTGATCAGTTATGTTGAAGTCAATTCCATCTTGGAGCTTCAAACAAACTAGCTCTCAATGTTCCCGCCATGCGGGGAGGTTAGTTCCCTTTTTCCGCGCGCGCATAAATGATTTGGGTCTTAATTAGGAAATTATGATATTGTTTGAACATAGTTTTACTTATTGATCATTGAAGAGGTATGCAACCCATTAGACAGAAACGACATAAAATTAAGTTGTCATGAAAACGCAACAAAAACCTGTGCGTGTGGCGCATATAACATATGCCCGCGCTGATCATAACATGGCGCGTATCGCATCCGCGCATGGCGCATATAACATATGCCCGCGCTGATCATAACATGGCGCGTATCGCATCCGCGCATGGCGCATATAACATATGCCCGCGCTGATCATAACATGGCGCGTATCGCATCCGCGCATGGCGCATATAACATATGCCCGCGCTGATCATAACATGGCGCGCATAATATTCACAATCACCTAATAATTAGGTTGATTACTTGGTTTATGGGTTTGGAAAATTACCGGGTGTCACATTCTCCCCCTGTTAGGAGAATTTCGTCCCGAAATTAGGAGGTGTCGCTGATAGAAGCTATCCTTTGGAAGAGGTATGGGTACTTTTTGCGCATTTGGTCTTCTCTTTCCCAAGTGAATTCAGGTCCACGCTTTGAGTCCCATTGAACCTTTACTAACTTGATTCGGCTTCTTCGCAACTTTTGTTCTTTCCAATCGGTTACTGCTATAGGCTCTTCCATGAAGTGTAGTTGTTTGTCGATATGAATCTCGTCCAATGGTAAAGTTAACGTTTAATCAGATAAGCACTTCTTGAGGTTGGACACATGAAACGTGTCGTGAACTCCACTAAATTTGGCGGGTAAATGGAGTTTATAAGCAACTGGACCAATCCTTTCCAGGATCTCAAATGGTCCGATGTATCGCGGATTTAACTTTCCTCGCTTGCCGAATCGGGGGACTCCTTTCCATGGAGAGACTTTCAAAAGTACTTTATCCCCTACTTGAAATTCCAACGGTTTTCTTCTCACATCTGCATAGCTTTTCTGTCTGTCGCGCGCTGCCTTAAGGCGATCCCGTATCTGGAAAATTTTGTCCGTCGTTTCTTGGATCAATTCTGGACCAGTCATTTGCTTGTCACCCACTTCAGCCCAACACAGTGGGGACCTACACTTGCGCCCATATAAGGCTTCAAATGGCGCAGCCTTGAGGCTTGTGTGGTAACTGTTATTGTATGAAAATTCAACCAATGGGAGATGAGTATCCCAGCTACCTCCGAAATCGATTGCGCACGCGCGCAACATATCTTCTAATGTCTGAATGGTTCGCTCGCTTTGTCCATCTGTTTGGGGATGATAAGCCGTACTCATGTCAAGACGAGTACCTAAAGCCCTTTGTAACGATCTCCAAAACCTTGAGGTGAACCGACTATCTCTATCAGAAATGATGGATACCGGAACTCCGTGTTTTGAAACTACTTCTTGAATATACAATCGGGCTAACTTTTCCATCTTATCGGTTTCCTTGATCGGCAGGAAGTGTGCTGACTTAGTTAGTCGGTCTACAATAACCCAAATCGTGTTGTAACCCCCAGGTGTCCTTGGCAGTTTGGTAATGAAGTCCATGGAGATTTGTTCCCACTTCCACATGGGAATTTCTGGCTGTTGAAGCAACCCCGACGGTTTCTGGTATTCAGCCTTCACCTTCGAACACGTCAGGCATTTACTGACATACGTCGCGATGTCGCCCTTAAGATTGGGCCACCAATACAGCGCTTTAACATCTTGGTACATCTTGTCTGCGCCAGGATGTACGGAATACCGCGTTTTGTGAGCTTCGTTTAACACTTGCTCGCGCAATCCTCCCTTGAGAGGGACCCACATGCGGTTAGCAAAATATCGAGTGTCGTTCTCTTTGAGCTCTAAATTCTTAATCATACCCCCAAGGGATTCGTTCTTGACAAACTCTGATTTCAAGGCTTCTTGTTGAGCTTCTCGGATGCGGGTAGTGAGATCTGCGCGAATGGTCAATCTTAGAGCCTTAACTCGTAGCGTCTTTGCTCGTCCTTTCCTACTTAAAGCGTCTGCTACCACATTCGCCTTTCCAGGATGATACTTTATTTCACAATCATAATCATTCAATAATTCTACCCATCTTCGTTGCCTCATGTTTAAATCCTTTTGATCAAATATATGCTGAAGGCTCTTGTTATCCGTAAAAATTAAACACTTTGTACCATAAAGATAATGGCGCCAAATCTTTAGCGCGAAAACAACTGCTCCAAGTTCCAGATCATGCGTTGTATAGTTCCTTTCATTGACCTTGAGTTGACGAGAGGCATACGCTAAGACTTTGTTTCTCTGCATAAGGACACATCCGAGCCCTTGATGTGAAGCGTCGCAGTAGACGACGATGTCGTCCGTCCCCTCGGGCAGAGACAAAACTGGCGCACTACATAACTTTTGCTTTAACATTTGAAACGCTGCTTCTTGGTTTTCGCCCCAATCAAACTTCTTATCTTTCTGTGTTAGCGCAGTCAGAGGTAAAGCTATCTTGGAGAAGTTCTCAATGAAACGTCGATAGTAGCCAGCTAGTCCTAGGAATTGCCTCACCTCAGTTGGTGTTTTTGGCGCTTCCCAATTCTCGATGGCTTTGACCTTGGAAGGATCGACGTGTATTCCTTTCTCGTTTACAACGTGACCGAGAAAGTGAACCTCTCTAATCCAAAACTCACATTTAGAAAACTTTGCATACAACTTTTCTTTCTTCAGCATTTCCAAAATTAATCTCAGATGTTGTTCATGCTCAGCTCTGGTTCGGGAGTAAACCAGAATATCATCTATAAACACAATCACAAACTTATCCAAGTATGGCTTGCACACACGGTTCATCAGATCCATGAATACAGCCGGCGCATTAGTTAGCCCGAAGGGCATCACTAAGAACTCATAATGGCCGTATCTAGTTCGGAAGGCTGTCTTCGGCACATCTTCCTCATGGACCTTAAGTTGGTGGTAACCTGACCGTAGATCTATCTTCGAATTATAACTGGATCCCTGCAACTGATCAAATAAGTCGTCAATCCTTGGTAAGGGGTACCGATTCTTGACTGTCAGCTTGTTCAGTTCTCTGTAGTCAATACACATTCTAAATGAACCATCCTTCTTCTTCTTCATGAAAAGCACTGGAGCTCCCCAGGGTGAAAAGCTTGGGCGTATGAAACCCTTATCCAATAGTTCCTGCAACTGATTGGATAGCTCTTGCATCTCGGATGGAGCTAGTCGATAGGGTGCTCGAGCTACTGGTGCAGCTCCTGGAACCAAGTCGATTCGAAACTCGACTTGTCGCGGTGGCGGTAATCCGGGCAAATCTTCAGGGAAAACTTCTGGAAATTCGCGCACCACTGGTAAGTCTTCAATCTTTCGTTCTCCTTTCTTCTCTACTACGTGCGCCAGGAAGGCGTAACATCCTTTCCTCAGGCACTTGCGCGCCTTTAGACACGAAATGAGTTTTATCGCAACTCCACTTCTTTCCCCTTGAATTACTAAGGTTTCCCCGCTCAACAGTGGGATCCGAACCTGCTTCTCATGGCAAATAATTTCCGCGTGGTTCTCGACTAACCAATCCATGCCTACCACAATGTCAAAACTTCCCAAGTCTATTGGCAATAAGTTAATATTGAATCCGTGACCTCCCATGACCAATACACATTGCTCAGTCCTCTCGTTCGCGCGTATCTGCCTACCATTGGCTAGTTCTATAGTATAAGGCGTGTCTAGCCTACTGGTTGCTAAGCCTAGGGAGTTTTTAAACTCAGTGGATATGAAACTTAGGTCAGCGCCAGTATCAAATAAGACAGATGCAAAATGGTCGTTAAGTAGAAACGTACCAGTTACCACATTCTGTTCTTCTTTTGCTTCGCCCGCGCTGATCACAAAGGCTCTCCCGCGAGCTTGGTTTCTCTTTTGCGGGCAATCCCGACTGAAATGTCCTGGCTTCCTGCATGCGTAGCAGTTATCGTTTACTCCAGTTTCTTTGATATGGCAATTTATCGCCTTGTGCCCTGGTCTGCTACATTTGGCGCATACGATGCTTACGCATTCACCCTCGTGGTGATACTTGCATCTGCTGCACCATGGGCGAGGCCCATTGTACCCTCTTCGTGGTGGCTCCAAGGCTTGTATCGCGTAAGCCCTTACGCTCTCCTGTCTCTTGAATGGTGGTTGCTTGGAGTCGGACCCTCGGTGGTGAGAGTTCCATTTTCTCTTGGGGTCAGAGGTTCGCTGCTCGTTCCCGCGCGAGGTCAACATGCCCGCACGGACCGTATCTCTTGTAAGAGTGATGGCCCGCGCCACTGCATCATCAAAGGTTGGAGGCGCTGCGGCATTGAGCGGAACTCTGATAACATGGGGTAACCCAAAAATATACCTCTCGATCTTTTTCTCCTCCGTGTTTGCCATGTCCGGCACCATCTGGCAAAGTTCGTTGAATCGGTTGTTGTAGGCGTCGATATCAGCTCCTACCATGGCGTGGTTCCAAAATTCCTGCTGTAGACTCTGAATTTCGGCGCGAGAGCAGAACTTCTTCATCATCATATCTTTTAGTTCCTCCCAGGTCTTGTGGAGAGCAACTTCTCGTCCCAATGTTTTCGTTTGAAGCTTCCACCAAGACGAGGCCGCTTCTTGGAACATGCAGGTCGCGTAAAGGACCTTTTGACTTTCACTACACCCGCTAATGGAGAGAACTGTCTCCATTTTGTCGATCCAGTTGTAGAGCCCAATGGCCCCTTCGGTGCCCTTGAATGGCCAAGGCTTACAGGCCATAAATGTCTTATAGGAGCATCCTTTGTCCAAAGCTCCTGATTCGGGTTCTGGGGTTTCGGTTTCTTGACGGCCCTGACTGGATTCGGCCTTGCTGGCCTCATGCGTTGCGATCGCCTGTGCGATTATTTCTGCGAGTTCCTCGGGTGTCATGGTAATTCCTTTGGCTCTAATTGGAGGCATTCTCGTTTTTCTTGAAAGAGTGAAAATATATCAAACTTAGCGCATGTACCCTGAGCACATAATGTTCTTATCCTTAGTGTTCACTAGACATTGTGTGACCCGTGTTCCGAAGTGTGTGTGATTTTTCTTTCGAAAATATTTTCTTTAAAAAAATATTTCATGCGATTCCCCTACGGTTATAGTCAAGGTTAAAACTTCTTTCCTAGTTTGCTATAACCAGTGCTCTGATACCAATCTGTCACACCCCGGCCCTAAACGGCGGAAACAGCCGGGTGTGAGTGCGTGGGGATTGATAATCAAGCACGGTCATTGCAAACATTCAAATAAATTTCCCATTTCTCATGAAATGTCTAGTACAAAATACATTACATTGTTTAGAAGAACATATAAAAACATCCAAATATGAAAAACGTTGAAGATTTCCGCGCCATATCCCCTTACACGGCGGGAACAACCACGCGTGTGGAAGGGATAGAACTAAAATCTTCCAAAAACCATTTTTATAGCTGTTCTGCGTGAAGTGCTCTACGTGTGACCCCTTGCGCTACTTAATTACCACCTGAAAGACACGTAAAAATATTTGAATCAGTATAAACTGAGTGAGTTCACAGGTTTTGGCGACTTGATAAATCGTTTTGCAACATATTCTTGATAAAACCATATTGAAACATATTCTTGATAGTACCATCCCACGGGTTACGTGCGGACATCGATGAAAACTATGTGCTCGTCCATGCAAAGTGGCGTGGCCACTACGAGCGGATTTAATAATACCGTCCCGCGGGTTACGCGCGGACATCGTTGTTCGGAAAACTAGGCGCTCGTCCATGCAAAGAGGTGCGACCCCTACGAGCGGGTTTAACAACCAGTAGTACTACCCCATGACCATACTAGGCGCTCGTCCATGCAAAGAGGTGCGACCCCTACGAGCGGGTTGATCAAACCAGTAGTCCCTACCCTTAGAGTTCCATTGATAAAGTGATCACTTTCTCGTTCTTGCGCACTCACATTGATAACCAAGATAGACACTATGAACAGATAATCGTTTGCATTGCTTGTAAATATACCATGATAAAACATAATTTAAACACGTGTCCCTCGCCCCGAAAACAGTTTAAAAACAGTGAAAATAGGGGCTGTGAGACTCACCTGTGATTCTTGTTAAGTGATGGTTTAGAGAGATTAAACGAGATTCGGGTTTCTTGGTGTTAGCCTCGAAATTGGAAGTCTAAAATATGTTTAAATAACAAGAAATATGTGTATTAAGACCAAGTAATCGAAGAATATAAGGGCTGGTCAGAAAAGTAAATCTCAAGACTAAAGTTTCGGCTTACCTAGCGATGGAACTGGAAACGGATGCTTGGGAGATGGTTTGTGCAGAATTACAGGTTTTAGAGAGGAGTTTGGAGTGTGTTTCTTGTGGTTGTGATATTTTTATTCAAGAATTGATATTTATAGGTAAATTCAAGGGAACACAATCCCTTGATTTAGGGGATTGAGATCTTATCATATTGGGTGTAATGATGACAAGTTATGGGGTTTATTATTATTTATTTAGGGATGGGGGTGATGGTCCTAGGGAGTGGTTATGAAGATTCTGATTGATTTGACAGTACATGCAGGACTGTGGTTGGTGAGAGTAGGTGCGGCTGACAGTTGACATTTTGTGTTACAGTACTGTTCCTGGTACTGTTGTCAGTGTGCTGTCAAAAGGTAAAAAATCTCTGAAACACGCAACTGGTTCTTTCTGGGCGGGGGTAATCCCCTTTCATCTAAAGAATAGACTAAGTGTTTTGTGCGCGTAACCTTGCGCGTATAGCCTTCTGCGTGTAGGCCATTTCTTTGAACGTTGTGGGTCCGGCGGCTCCAGTTGGTCTTCGCGCAAGCGTCCTTGTAACGAATCCTGCGCGCATCACTGCGCAGGTGTCCTTATAAGGAATCCTGCGAGTCCATGTGGCTCTTGCTGGAACCAGCGTTCTCAGATTTTATTAACAGGGTGAACTTTTGGATTTAAGCGAAAAGGTGGTTGGTTTATGTGCAGACGTTCATGCGTAAAGGGTTTAGTTTTAAGGTGTCCCGCGGGGATTCTTCCCGCAGGTGTCGCACATAACTCCTTTTTATTTGATGCGGGTAGGTGCGTAACCTTCTCGTAGTCAGGGATGTTGAGTTTCATTTGTAGATTCTCCATGAGGTCTTGGTATTTCAACATAGTGATCAGTTATGTTGAAGTCAATTCCATCTTGGAGCTTCAAACAAACTAGCTCTCAATGTTCCCGCCATGCGGGGAGGTTAGTTCCCTTTTTCCGCGCGCGCATAAATGATTTGGGTCTTAATTAGGAAATTAGGATATTGTTTGAACATAGTTTTACTTATTGATCATTGAAGAGGTATGCAACCCATTAGACAGAAACGACATAAAATTAAGTTGTCATGAAAACGCAACAAAAACCTGTGCGTGTGGCGCATATAACATATGCCCGCGCTGATCATAACATGGCGCGTATCGCATCCGCGCATGGCGCATATAACATATGCCCGCGCTGATCATAACATGGCGCGTATCGCATCCGCGCATGGCGCATATAACATATGCCCGCGCTGATCATAACATGGCGCGTATCGCATCCGCGCATGGCGCATATAACATATGCCCGCGCTGATCATAACATGGCGCGCATAATATTCACAATCACCTAATAATTAGG
Source organism: Bidens hawaiensis (assembly GCF_021521415.1). Classification (NCBI taxonomy): domain Eukaryota; kingdom Viridiplantae; phylum Streptophyta; class Magnoliopsida; order Asterales; family Asteraceae; genus Bidens; species Bidens hawaiensis. Next base: position 172,363 of record NW_027494887.1, on the reverse strand, counting down.
TTGATTACTTGGTTTATGGGTTTGGGAAATTACCGGGTGTCACAAGATTAAAGAATGCTCCAGCAGCAAAAATGGTTATGATGAATAGGGTATGTCATCCGATGTTGGGAAAATCTAACATTGCTTTTGTTAATGATAATATTGAAATAATCAAGGAATAATTGCGACCATGCTGAACATTTGAGAGAAGTGTTGGTGACCCTGAAGAAAGGTTAGCTGTATGCTAGGTTTTCAAGGTGTACCATTGATACAGGCTATAAGAATTTGGACATCTCTTCAAGCAGAAAGAACGGAATATGAAGCAAAGATGGTGGTTAAAGTTGGTAAAGGATTATGATTAACGAAACAAGTATTATCCTGGTGAGGCTAACGAGGTCGCTGACGCGTTAAGTCGTAAAGCTAAAGAGCTTATCACAACAATTAAGTTGTATAAATTAGTTAGCACTTCAGATTTCATGAGCGAGATCTACGAGGAGCAGTAGAAGTTATAAAGGATTAGATCAATATGAAAAAGTAATGAACTTTCAGGTTACACTGAGATTTGGAAGAGAATACTTATGATGTAAAAATCAGATTTGGTCACCTAAGGATTTCATATCATTGGGTCTTCGAGACAAAATCCTAGATGATGCTCATAAGTCTAGATACTCGGTTTACATCAGGGTTTTGAAAGGAAAGAAGTTGATTATAATAAAGGCAGATAATGATGAAAGTGAAACGTTATATAGAAGTCAAATGAAGATGAGTTCATGGTATGTGACAGCTGTGGAAAGACCTGATACTTTTCCTGCACGGACAAGAACAACCGTAAGTGTTACGAAGGTGAAACCGGCAGTAACGTAGCAAGAGGAAGTAAGAAACCAAAGACAAAAGCTGGAAAGACATACAAGGATGGTGCAGAGACGGATTAGACTTATGTTTACTTGAATTGAGTCTTGACATGAAGGATTAGTGTGTAACTGATAATCATGTGATCATGGACGGGAAGTCCACTTGAGCGGTAAAGATAGAATGGTATTATAAATGTCAATATAAAGATCAAGACATGCCCGGAAAATAAGTCGGTTAAGATAATTAGTTATTATGTATCAGGTAGCCTGATATGCAGCAGCAAACAACAATGGATTCATAGGACATGGTGAGACTTGATTAGCCAAGAAGAGGAAGATGTATCATCATGGACTTCATGATCAAGCTACCTTAGACAACTGATGGTGTGCTGTGTGTGGTAGTAAAATTATAACGGATGGGATGATTGAGATTTTGCACAAGATCGTGTTTTAAATTTATAAAAGTGATTTCTACAAAGACTAAACACACACAAAATAGGCAAGTGTACCTATAGTGTAAGTATAATAGTATTGGTAAGAACCAAGTATCAATCCGTGGACGCAAATGTTTCTAATAATAAATCGTTGTTTTACTTTAATCGGATGTTTTAATCATTTTTTGGTTAATTTTTGAACTTTTTATAAAATATAAATATTTATATATAATATATAGGTGACCAAGACGAGAAACTCTAAACAAGTAGTTCAATCATTTGAAGGTTACCATCTAATATCTAGAATCCACTACATTGTTCCTTGATGATTATTAGTTAAACATGTGGTAGACTTATCCTAATAGTATATGATAGACTATGAACCTCATTTTTGAGTGAACACATTCTATGACATAATGAATAATAGCATGCATATTTTCAAGTCCATCCTATGCTTAATAGCATGCTACCCCGAGAATATCAATTTAAGTAGACAAGCAATTGGTAAAGCAGAATGATTCGAATTGACTTCGATTCCTCAAATACCAATCCTAACAACTTCGAGTGGTTGTCGTTAACTCACACAACCTCCCCTTGGTTGATTAGATTAGGCTATAATTACACATTTCATTAACATATGATTTCTTAAACTAGCATGATAACCTAAGCAATCATGTTAACAATGTTATTTTAGAATTATCAAAACTAGATAAATAGATCATAATCTATATCTCATCACTTCTAAGTACAACATAGAGATCCATGCTTTACCTTGAATAAATTACCAAAGTATTCTTTATACCATTTCTAGTTTCCAAGAACATGAATAAACATGAATGACTTTTTAGTCATCAACTTTAGTGTATTGGATTAAAGTGATAAAACATTTCTTCATCAATGGATAATTGCAATATAACCATGTACTTTACCAAACTAAACCACATGTTTTACATAATCATCAAGTAAAACAAAGCTTCTTCATAGGTTTTAGATGGTAAATGGAGTTTAGCTCATAATCAGCATAGTTATGAACATTAGAATGGATGATGATAACAAACACATGATTAAACTAGAACAATCTAACCTAATGTGGATGAATCTTCCTTCTTAATGATGATGATGATGGATGATGATGATGATGGTTGATGATGATGACCTACAAGCCTTCAAACTCTTCACTAGATCTTCAATATGAGTGTTAGTGTGTGTTTTTATAAGAGAAAACCGGATAAAATTCTTTTCAAGGCACACCTCTCAAATGACACAGGAGCCTCTGTTTATAGGCTGTCTGGAGGTAGAAGCACGGCCCCATTCTTTGTTAAGCACGGCCTCGTGTCTACGTGTCCCAGTTACATGTTGTCAGATCGTACATGATGACTGACCACGGCCTCGTGCTTTTTAGTGACATATGCAAATTCTTTTTGTCGTTTTCTGAAAGGTGACCACGGCCCCGTGCTTACTGAGGTACGACCCCCTGCTTTTTAGTGACATGTGCTTATTCTTTTTGTCGTTTCTGAAAGGTGACCACGGCCCCGTGTCCATTGATGCACGGCCCCATGTCTAGTTGTCCACTATTTTTTCTTTTCTTGTAGATTTTTGTCTTTTCTGATAGGTAAGCACGGCCCCGTGCTTCCGGAAGCACAACCCCATGCTTCCTGAAGCACAATACCATTTTTTGCTATTTTCTTGGGTTTTCTTTCGTTTTTCTTCGGTTTTTCATTTGTTTCTTTGTTTGAGGCATGGATTCACCTGAAAATTCATTTTAACATGATAAGTAGTTGTTTTAACTATATTATATGATAGAAGTTGCAGTTTTTAGAGATTATTTAATGCTAAAAAGATGTATATTTATATATACATCAAACATCCCCACACTTGAACCTTGCTTGTACTCAAGCAAGCTACTTATAAATATTCTCTAAAAATAGCAAGTTAGGATTATAGCTTAAACATCCCAAAAGAGTTCCAAGAAAATAGGAACAAAATAGCCAACCTTAAATCATAAGAATATATGCAGTGATATATAAAAAGGTGATTTGTTTTTATGAGCTTCTATTTATGCAAAACATCACTATCTGATCATACCTGTGATGTATGTATGTGAACACTCTTAGACAAAATGCAACCTGTGAAAAATAAGCTTGTAACAATTTCAAGTCTCCACCTTTGTGAAGGGTTACATAGATTAGAAAGTAATATGGGTTGGTTTTGTGTGAGTAGGGATTTGGTATTTTGTGGTGGTTCAAGGGTTTAGGTTAATGAGAATGGTAAATACAACTTTTGTAGATTGTCTGGATTCTTAGGATGTCTACAACGGTTAGCTCCTTTCTCCCGATTGCTAATTTTGATTATTATTATTATTATTATTATTATTACTATTATTATTATTATTATAATTTTACTAGTGACTCTTTTAAGGTCAGATCGTCAAGACCAGTTTTTTCGAGGATGTGGATCAGTTCTTCCTCAATCCTTCTTTGAACATAACTTCCAACTCTAATGGATCGTTCGGCTTTGAGTCTAATAGCCCCCACCCTCATTACTTCGGTATATTCATGTTGAGTCTGAGTTTGACTTTTTCTACATCTTCCTTCGTGGGACCAGTTTCCATAGCCTAAACACCGTTCATAACTTTTTGCTCTTCTTTTCATTGCGCTTTTGGAAACTCCACAAAATGGTGGCATTTGTTTGTTTTGGTGCCACTTTTTCCTCACCTTATTGCTAAAGAGAAAAATCCTCTCCCTAAGTTCTTGAGGCAACCTAGGTTTTGCTAAATATATGCAGCAAAGGAAATTGAAATCGAAAGAATGCATTTCCAGCTCTTTAGGGTCTGCCGATAAAAGACCAGTGTTGTATTTTACCGGTGAGAGGGATAAAGTGGTATGGTATGGTTTTGTAAGGTTTTTTGGTTTTGTGACTTGAAGAATGGTTTGATGGGATTTGTGACAATATTACCTTCTTCCTTATACAACGCTTCGTGCGGTCTTGAAATGAATAATTGCGACAAGTACTGAATCACACGAAACATTTGACTCACTCAATTCTTCCGAAAAATATTTATATGGTATGAGGATTATCTCACAGTAAGGGAGGGATTGGGTATAAACGCCATACTTTGCATAAATTTTTCTCATTATTACAAAACTTCTTTTTACATTTTCACTTTTTTGGTTATAGTAGATTTCTAGTTGGTTATTTGCAAAAAATTCTCTTGGATTTTCTTTTGGTTTTGTTATAAAAATAGTCATTATTTGCTACAAAAATTTTTGGTATTAGAGAATCTTATAATTAGTTGAGCAATCATTTGGTCAAGTTATTCCCCTCCCCATACTTGAATTTCAAATTGTCTTCAATGTGAAAAGATTCATAAAAAGATTCATATGAAGTATGGAGGGTAAAATGGAAAGGAACTACCCTACGGGCCAACGAAATTTTGACAGAACGTCCCCAGTTGTTCGTCCGTTTTCCTGTAGTGTACTTAAATCAAAAAAAAAACTGCACACAACCAACTAACATCCAAAGCATAATAATACTAAAAATTATTATTATTATTATTGTTATTATAATTATTATTATTATTATTACTATTATTATTATTATTATTATTTATTATATATTTTTATTTTAACCTATTTTCAATGCCTAGTTTAATCAGGGTCTTGGCCGAACCCTACTTCCATCATGTTCATTGATCTGGGTGGAGGATTAGTACCTCCAAAACAGTCTCGAATGGTCCATCGATGTATGGTTTTAATCGATTTTCATTAACTTTGAACTTCTAGCCTTCAGAGATTGAGATCTCGACTGTCCCATAGTCAAAAACTGATTCAACTATGTGTGGACATGTCCAACAAGATTTCAATTTTCCTTGAAAAAGACATAAACGTATGTTATATAACAGTACACGATCGCCAACTTGAAATTTCTTGTTTCCTTTTGAATGGGCGTCGTGTAAACATTTAGTCTTTTCTTTGTAAGACCTTGAATTTTCATACGCCAGTGTTCTTAGTTCTTCTAGTTCGTGAATCTGATCTTTCTGGTTTTTACCGGCATGCTTTCCCATAAACAAGTTTGAAGGGTGTTGTTCCTATGGGGGTTTTGTAGGCCGTCTGGGGGCCCACAAAGCGTCATCTAACTTTTCTGTCCAATTTTTGCGATTCATTCCTATGGTCCTTTCTAAAATCCTGTTTATTCCTCGATTTGAGACCTCTACTTGCCCACTGGTCTAAGGGTGATATGGCGTTGCCAATCGGTGGTGAACTTCATAGTGTGCTAAGACTTTGTCCATTAAAGCACTATAGAAGTGAGTACCTCTGTCGCTGATTAGGGCTTTTGGAGTACCGAATCGCGAGAATAACTTTTTCATAAATCGTACAACTACTCCATCATCGTTAGGGGGAAGAGCTTGTGCTTCTACCCATTCAGACACATGTCGACTGCTACACGGATGTATTTATTTCCGAATGAGTTAGCAAATGAGCCCATGAAATATATTTCCCATACATCAAAAACTTCACAAATTTGAATACCTTTTTGAGCCATCTCATTCTTGGTTGAGATGTTTCCGGCTCTTTGACAAGCATCGCATGCTTGGATCAAAGCATGTGTATCTTTGTATATGGTGGGCCAGAAAAATCTTGCATCAAACATTTTTCTGACCATAGTGGCGGTACCATGATGCCCACCAGTAGGTCCTTCATGACAGTGTTTGAGGATATCTAAGGCCTCCTTTCCTGATACACACCTACGAATAACCTGATCGGCCACTATCCTAAACAAGTATGGATCTTCCCAGAAGTAGAACTTAAGGTCGGGGAAGAATTTCTTCCGTTGTTGATGAATTAGCTCTTTTCTTGGGATTCTACAAGCCAGATAGTTTACCAAGTCGGCAAACCAAGGACTTTCATCGTTTTCCTGCATGACTTCTTGGATATGCGTGAGAATTTCGTGTGGAAAATTATCATCGATAATTTCTTTGTGAAGTTCTTCTGAAGTTGGGCATTCTAAGCGTGAAAGATGGTCTGCAGCTACATTCTCTACTCCCTTTTTGTCTTTGGCTTCTATGTCGAATTCTTGGAGTAGTAGAATCCATCTTATAAGTCTGGGTTTGGCATCCTGCTTGTTGAAGTGGTAACGTATGGCGGCATGGTTGGTGTAAACTACGGTTTTGGAAAGAACTAGGTAGGATCTAAATTTTTCAAAGGCAAAGACTACTGCTAGTAACTCTTTCTCTGTTGTGGTATAATTTTCTTGTGCATCATTAAGAGTTTTACTAGCATAGTCAATTGGGTGAAAATGTTTTTCGTTGCGTTGTCCGAGTACGGCTCCAACTGCAAAGTCACTTGCATCGCACATGATTTCGAATGAAAGGTTCTAATCGGGTGTAGTCATTGACAAGTTTGTCTTTTAATATGTTGAATGATTCAACACATTCTTCAGAGAAGATTAACGGTGTGTCTTTCTCTAAAAGTTTGGTCATAGGTCTAGAAATTTTAGAAAAGTCTTTTATGAAATGACGGTAGAATCTTGCGTGACCTAGAAAACTTCTAATGGCTCTGACTGAAGTTGGTGGTGGAAGTTTTGATATGGTTTCTATTTTGGCCCTATCAACTTCTAGTCATGCTTGGGATATCTTGTGACCTAGAACGATGCCTTCTTTGACTATAAAATGGCATTTTTCCCAGTTGAGCACTAAGTTTACTTCTTCACACCTAGCCAACATTTTGTCTAGGTTTTTCAGACAATAATCGAAGGAGTCTCCAAAGAATGAGAATTCGTCCATGAAAACTTCCATAGAGTGCTCGATCATTTCGTGAAAGATGGCCACCATGCAACGTTGGAAGGTGGCTGATGCATTACATAATCCAAAGGGCATTCTTCGGTAGGCGAAGGTTCTGTATGGACATGTGAAAGTGGTTTTCTCCTTATCTTCAGGAGTGATGGGAATTTGAAAGTATCCGGAGAATCCATCAAGAAAACAGTAGTACATTTTTTCATATAATCGCTCAAGCATTTTATCGATAAAAGGAAATGGAAAATGATCTGTTCTTATGGCGTCATTAAGCTTCGGGTAGTCAATGCAAACTCGCCAGCTTATGATGATTCTCACTGGTATTAGTTCGTCCTTCTCGTTCATTACAACTGTCATTCCTCCCTTCTTGGATACTACTTGAACTGGACTGACCCAAGGTGAATCTGAAATTGGGTAGATTAATACGGCATCAAGGAGTTTAATTACTTCCGTCTTCACCACATCTTTCATGTTGGCATTAAGACGTCTTTGATGTTGGACCACGGGTTTATATTCTTCTTCCATGAGAATTTTGTGAGTACAAAACGAAGGACTGATGCCCTTTTTATCCATGATCTTCCATGCGATAGCCTTCTTATGGTTTTTGAGAACCTTAAGAAGTTCGTCTTTATCTTTTTTAGAAAGGTGAGATGAAATAATTACAGGGAGTTGAGAGTCTTTTTCCAAAAAGGCGTATTCGAGATGGTTTGGTAGTTCTTTTAATTCTAAGGCTGGTGGTTCTTCTATTGATGGTTTTGATTTTTCATTGCATTCAGTGATCTCATATACTACTTCTGATGCTTCCAGATAGTTATTCATAGTATTGAGATTATCGTTTTCTAAAATGGGTTTGGTAATAGTGTCAGTTAAGATTTGGTTTCTAATGAGGTATTAAATGAAGATTTTCGTACATAGCAACTCACGATAGAATCGATAATGTAAACACAGTATAATGTGTCACCGTGATGTTGCGGATATTGCATAGATTTTCCTATGTCAAAAGTTATTGCCTCGTCATTGACCCTGAGAGTGAGTTTGCCAGTACAAACATCAATAATAGCCTTTGCGGTGGGTAAAAAGGGTCTTCCTAAAATCAAAGGTACACTTTTGTCTTCCTCCATGTCTAGAATCACAAAATCTACTGGGAAAACAAACTTGTCAATTTTGACAAGCATATTTTCAATAATGCCCCAAGGATATTTAACAGATCGGTCAGCTAACTGAATGCTCATGCGGATGGGCTTTGGTTTTCCTATCCCTAGTTTTGCAAAGACCTTATATGGAATTAGATTAATACTAGCTCCTAGGTCAGCTAGTGCATTACTAACAGACAAATTTCCTATGAGACAAGAGATAGTAAAACTCCCTGGATCGGTAATTTTTGGAGGCAACTTGTTTTGGAGGACAGCTGAACATTCTTCACTTAGGGTGACATGCGAGAGCTCCTCCAGTTTTCTTTTGTTTGTCAGCACTTCTTTGAGAAACTTTGCATATGTTGGCATTTTAGCAATGGCTTTGATAAAAGGGATGTTGATATGGAGTTGTTTGAAGAGTTCCAAAAACTTCCCATACTGAGCTTCCAATCATTCCTGCTTCAGCCTTCCAGGGTATGGAATAGGTGGAACATAAGTTCGGACTGGCTCCTTGGGTTGTACGGTGTCCGTTGGGGTTAGTCCTTCCTGCTTTTCATCAGGAGACTCCTTTTCCGTAACTGGTCTTGAAGTTGGTGTGGCAACAGTGGTTGGACCACTTCTGAGTGTAGCAGCGTTAGCTGTCGCATTCGGGTTGGTAATTGTGTTGCTTGGAAGGGTGCCGGGTGGTCTTTCGGATAATTGCCGGTCTGATTTGAGTTTCTAGATTCTGTAATGATGCTTGTTGACTTTTGAGGTCGGCTTCATGTTTTAATAATACTCCGCTAATATCAACAACTCTTGAGTCGGCCTTATTTTCTGCTTCATTTGTTTTGGTCATAAGTTGAATTAGCATTTCTTCAATCTTTGAGTAGCTTGGGTTTTGATGGCTACTAGAAATTTGATCTTGAAATTGAGGTTTAGGTTAGAAGGGTTGATTCATCGGTCTCTTTTCGAATTCGGGTAGAGTTTGAGTGTTACTTCAGTCTTTCCAACTGAAATTCGGGCGGTTTCTTCATCGTGGCTTGTAGTTGTTGCTGAAAGCGTTGTTCTGCCTAGCGTTGAAATCAAATTTTTCCATGGCCATGATGACTTGTTTGCAGTCACTTGCTTTATGACTTCCTCCATAAGTGTCCAAGGTTAATTTGGTTTTTGATACCTCGGCTTGAAGTTTGAATTTTTTAGAAAGGGCTTCAAGTTGTGCTGTGACAAGAGTGTTGGAATCAACGTGGTGTATTCCTTTATGGGTTTGTGTAGATCTTGGTGGGTTGTAAGCAAAACTCTTCTTTGCGGCCTTCTCCAGGACTTCAAATGCTTCGTTAGGTGATTTGGATCCCAGGTCTCCACCAGTAATTTGGTCGATGGCCTGTTTGTTTTGACTGGATTGTGCGTCAAAGAAAGTTTTTACTTGCAACCATACGCTCAGTCCATGAAGTGGGCATCTTCTCAGAAGACTTTTGTATCTCTCCCATGCTGCGTGTAACGATTCATCATCATCGGTCCGGAATCCGGTAATGTTGGATCGGTATTGGCAGTTTTATCAGGTATAAAATATTTGAGGAGAAACTGTTCAACCATCTGGTCCCAAGTGGTGATGGAACCAGAGGAAATAGATTCTATCCATTCTAGGGCTTGGCCCCTCAGAGAGAAAGGAAATAATTTGAGCTTGATTTGATCATCTGAACAGTTTTGGATTTTAAAGGTCCCACAGATTCGTAGGAATCGAGATATATGAAAAAGAGGGTCTTCGTCGAGGAGACCATGAAATTGAACTGAAATTTTCCACCATATGAATGGTGCTTGATTTGATTTCGAAATTTTCTGTGATTTCGGGTGGAGCCACTCCATTGCCGTAGCCTTCGAGAGTTGGCTTGGCATACCGGCTCATATTCGGCTCATTGTTCTGGGCCGCCATCATTTCTTCAGTTTGATTTTCTCCCGATGTTGTGGCTTCAAGTGATTCGTCTTTGATTGCTTCGGCGGTTTCTGCAGTCCGTTTACTTGCTCGTCGACAAAAGAGTCATTCCGGTTCAGAAATTGGAGAAACAAGCTTAGGCTAAAAAGTAGATGACATACATGGGACTAAATCAAAATGAAAACTAAAGTAAGAGTTAGCTAAATTTAAACTAATGGTTAGTCTAAGTTAAACTACGAGTTAGGCTAAGCTATTTTAAACTAAACTAAGGTCTAAATTAATTATGCTAAAATAAAGGTAAGGAAAAGTTAAAATTAGGCTAGCAGTAAAATTATATAATTAGTAATTAATAAAAACAAAATAAAATAAAAATTAAAAAAAATTACAATTATAAGCAATGATTAAATTAAAACTTGAATCGTTCTTAGAAACGTACCGTGTCCCCGGCAACGGCGCCAAAAACATGATGGCGTGCTGCGTGTGGTAGTAAAATTATAACGGATGGGATGATTTGAGATTTTGCACAAGATCGTGTTTTAAATTTATAAAAGTGATTTCTACAAAGACTAAACACACATAAAATAGGCAAGTGTACCTATCGTGTACGTAGAATAGTATTGGTAAGAACCAAGTATCGATCCGTGGACACAAATATTTCTAATAATAAATCGTTGTTTTACTTTAGTCGGATGTTTTAATTATTTTAGGGTTAATTTTTGAACATTTTATAAAATATAAATATTTATATATAATATATAGGTGAACAAGACGAGAAATTTTAAACAAGTAGTTCAATTATATGAAGGTTTCCATCTAATATCTAGAATCCACTCCATTGTTCCTTGATGATTATTAGTTAGACTTGTCCTAATAATATACGATAGACTATGAACCTCATTTTGAGTGAACACATTCTATGACATAATGAATAATAGCATGCATATTTTTAAGTCCATCCTATGCTTAATAGCATGCTACCCCGAGAATGCCAATTTAAGTAGACAAGCAGTTGGTAAAGCAGAATGATTAGAATTGACTTAGATTTCTCAAATATCAATCCTAACAACATCGAGTGGTTGTCGTTAACTCACACAACCTCCCCTTGGTTGATTAGATTACGCTATAACTACACATTCCATTAACATATTATTTCTTTAACTGGCATGATAACCTAAGCAATCGTGTTAACAATGTTTGTTGGAACCTATGTTTTAGACTGACGCATCAAATTAATTTGTGGGTGAAAAATATATTGTTTGGTCTCAACCAAGGGTGGATGGCTTGAAGACCAAATCATGCTAGACTATTATAAATAGGTGTTTTTATTCATTTGTCTAGTATGAGTGTTTGTATTGTGTATTAATGAGATCTAGGGTTTTATCCTTTTGAGAGAGTCTCCGCCACCAGGATGATCTCTCCTGGTGGCGGCTGATATTTCTTAATCAAATGTATGTATGAATGTATGTATGAGTGTTTCATCTTATTGAGAAACATTCGGCTAGTATTTCATACTACCATTTCTATCTTTTGTGTTTTGATTACAATTGTTCATCCTATTATTTATTGTTAATCAAATCAGGCTCTCTCCCAATACACCTCATCCGTCCAAACATCTTTCAAGAGTGAATCTGAGTGAGATTCGATCATAACCCTAGACCCGAGCTCCACACCGTTGTTTAATACCGATTATTCAAGCTTCCCCACCGGGGCTCGGTTCCCTCAGTTGGTATCAGAGCTTGGCTACAGAATCGTTCAGACTAACCGCTGAACCGATTCATTTCGCTCTTGAATCCACCATGGACGTTAAACGACAAAGTTCGTTGAAATTATTTTTGGTGGTTTTGAAATTATTTGAAGATTCAGATAAAATTATATGGATTGATGTTTGGGTTGATGACTCGTTTGGAGATCCAACATCAATTTCATGTTTATTTGGTCAGAATGGTCCAGATTGATGTAACGGGATTATTTGGCTCGTTTTGGGGCAACTCTGTTTATTTGATGATTTCCATATCTGAAAAGGTTGTTGTGGATAAGAATGAAGATAGATTTCTTTTATTTATTTCGAGATGACCTGGATATTGCTCATCGATTCTTTTCAGATTTCGGAACTACTTTTTCGATCTAAAAGAATTAGGGTTTTGTTTGCTCGATATTGATTTTGATAAGTTTGATGCACAAACAGGATATGGTATGTTGGAAAACGTTGTCGTTGGTACAAACTGATATGAAGAAGGTACAAGTCAAAACTGAACATGTACTAAAGGAAATATTATCATTAGTTGTGGTAGCAAATGCAAAGTTAATATTCATGCAGGTTCTGCAAGGGCAAATCAGTGATTAATGATGCAGAAATGAATTTTTGATGTACCGGGCATACAATGAACATATAAGATTGTTCTCGAGTAATGATAAATGTTAAGTGTTGCTTCGGGCACAGATTGTGTTTTTCCAAGCACAATCTTTGGTTCGGGCACACTTTATCTCGGGCACGTCTTATCTCGGGCACATCAAGTTCCAGTGTCGAGTAACCCCTTGCATATCTGTTGTCTTCTGAAGAAAACTATCTTTAAGTCCCAAGCACACTTTGTGCTAGTGAAGTGCTTCCGAGCACACTTTGTGCTAGTAAAAAAAATTGAAAAATCACAAGTATTTTGCTTTCCAAGCACACTTTGTGCTAGTGAAGTGCTTCCGAGCACACTGTGTGCTAGTGAAAAAAATAAAAAATCACAAGTATTTTGCTTTCCGGACACACTTTGTGCTAGGAAAGTGCTTCTGAGCACACTTATTGCTAGTGAAGGACTCCCGAGCATGCTTAGTGCTAGTAAGTACTCCCGAGCACACTTTTTCTCTAGAGCATGCTCTGTGCTCGGTGAAAAATGAAAAATCACAAGTGTCCGAGCACACTTCCGAGCACACTTCCGGGCAAACTTTGTGCTAGGAAAGTGATCCCAAGCAACTTTGTGCTAGGAAAGTATTCCCAAGCACACTTTGTGCTAGGAAAGTGCTCCCAAGCACACTGTGTGCTAGGAAACAGAGTTTGTGAAACATTTCAAAGTTTTGAAGAAACTTTTGAGATTTTTGATACCATTGACCGTTTGACCAAGCTGTTTTCTACAGAAGATATATACTCAGAGGTATTTTGGTAATTTTTCTCCAATCATCAACAAGCTTATGGAATTCAAACCTCATCCAATTTCACGACTTCATCAAAAGCTTTACAAGAACAAGTGTTGACCAAGCTTGAGGATTTAATCACTTTTAGTGTCAACCAACATATGAATATGATTATTTTCTGATTTTTACAATCATGGTAAGGATGGTCAAGATTGCTTCACCCACACTTGATTTGAAGACACGTTTATTGATGACAATTGCAACGAAATTGGGGGAGTAAAAATCTTTGAATTTCAACGAAAATGGTATGCTTCAAATCAAGTAAAAGACTCAAGTTAAGGAAAAGCTTATCAAGATCAATAATCCAAGGGAATGGTTTGAAGATGATTTACAAGGGAAGAGACAAATTTGAAGGATTGAAGATTATTTGATGATCACATCGAGTTTATTTCTTTTTGTGATAACCTTGTTAATTGAAGTTGATCTTTGAAGTTCAAAGCTTCGTTTATATGCCCATACAGCTATATTCAGAAGTGGTATAAGAGTGATAATTCGAAATGAACAGTGGGAGAAGCTTAACATGAGGGGGAGAATTTCAACGAAAGACAACGAGTTATGAGGTGATCATGGAAGAAATTCGATGGCATCGGTCTAAGGGGGAGATTGTTGGAACCTATGTTTCAGACCGACGCATCAAATTAATTTGTGGGTGAAAAATATATTGTTTGGTCTCAACCAAGGGTGGATGGCATGAAGACCAAGTCATGCTAGACTAGTATAAATAGATGTTTTTATTCATTTGTCTAGTATGAGTGTTTGTATTGTGTATTAGTGAGATCTAGGGTTTTATCCCTTTGAGAAAGTCTCCACCTCCAAGATGAACTCTCCTGGTGGCGGCTGATATTTCTTAATCAAATGTATGTATGAATGTATGTATGAGTGTTTCATCTTGATAAGAATCATTCGGCTAATATTTCATACTACCATTTCTATCTTTTGTGTTTTGATTACAATTTTTCATCCTATTATTGATTGTTAATCAAATCAGGCTCTCTCCCAACACACCTCATCCGTCCAAACATCTTTCAAGAGTGAATCTGAGTGAGATTCGATCCTAACCCTAGACCCGAGCTCCACAATGTTGTTTAATACTGATTATTCACGCTTCCGCACCGGTGCTCGGTTCTCTCAATGTTATTTTAGAATTATCAAAACTAGAAAAATAGATCATAATCTATATCTCATCATTTCTAAGTACAACATAGAGATCCATGTTTTATCTTGAATAAATTACCAAAGTATTCTTTTTACCATTTCTAGTTTCCAAGAACATGAATAAACATAAATGACTTTTTAGTCATCAACTTTAGTGTATTGGATTAAAGTGATAAAACATTTCTTCATCAATGGATAATTTCAAAATAACCATGTACTTTACCTAACTAAACAACATGTTTTATATAATCATCAAGTAAAACAAAGCTTCTTCATAGATTTTAGATGGTAAATGGAGTTTACCTTATAATGAGCATAGTTATGAAGATTAGAATGGATGATGATAACAAACACATGATTAAACTAGAACAATCTAACCAAATGTGGATGAATCTTTCTTCTTAATGATGATGATGATGATGGTTGATGATGATGACCTCCAAGCCTTCAAACATGTGCTAATTCTTTTTGTCGTTTCTGAAAGGTGACCACGGCCCAGTGCTTCCTGAGGCACGGCCCCGTGCTTTTTAGTGACATGTGCTAATTCTTTTTGTCATTTCTGAAAGGTAGCCACGGCCCCGTGTCCATTTAAGCACGACCCCGTGTCTAGTTGTCCACTATTTTGTCTTTTCTTGTAGATTTTTGTCTTTTCTGATAGGTAAGCACTGCCCCGTGCTTCCAGAAGCACAGCCCCATGCTTTCTGAAGCACAGCCCCATGTTTTGCTATTTTCGTGGGTTTTCTTTGGTTTTTCTTCGGTTTTTCATTTGTTTCTTTGTTTGAGGCTTGGGTTCACCTGAAAATATATTTTAACATGATAAGTAGTTGTTTTAACTATATTATATGATAGAAGTTGCAGCTTTTAGAGATTATTTAATGCTAAAAAGATGTACATTTTTTATACATCAACAACAATAACTCATGAACCCTACGTGTTGGTGCAGAGCTGAGAATGAAAGAAGGTTTAAGTGGTAACTTAAGGAGTTCTCCGACAAGTTATGCAATGGATGTGCTCAAGAATTGCAATAAGTGTTCTATCTTGAGGAAAAGACAAAGTGATTTCAAGAAGTAATCCTTAAGGAGAAACTGGAAAGGTTTCCTTTTTGGAATTAATGTATTTTGAATGTATCGCAAATCAGTATATTTGCTAAAAGTTGTAATCAGACAGAAGAGTCATTCAATGCTTAGTGTGGTGACGGTAAGTGTAATATATATGTTCGAGAGACAAGAAATAAAAGCATGCTTAAGGAAATGACGGGAACTTGCTAAGTCTAGATAAGGAAGCGTAACATCGAGGACTTCATGGATAAGCTACTGTGGATGGCTAAAACTAATTAACATCACTCGATGATTTTAAGACAAAGGATAAACTGGTAAGCTAGAAATCAAAATAAAGGTTGTGAATACAGGAAGTATTCCTTTACAAGGACTAAGCAGATTTCGAGGATGAACCCTCTTTTAGGAGGGTAGACTTGTAACATCCCGAAATATATAAAAATGATATTTAATATATTATTTAATTATGAAGGAAAATTTTACTTGAGTAGACGATGGCCAAAAAAGAAAGATGGTCCTAAGTTCCATGGGCTTAAGGGAGTATAAATACCCCTTAAACCCTAATCCATTCCATTTCCATCCATCTCTACACCATAGCCTACACCTTCAATAGCACACACTTCTCCAATTCCCGTTTTTGAGAAAATAGCCCACAAAGACACGACGATTCCCGAATATCTAACCGTCGGATCGGTCTCAAATTTTAACTGAGTGTTCATAACATATAAATGAAGATTTTCACAGATCAGATCTTCTATTAGAAGTCAGGAAGTCAGGATTTTATTGGGAAAGCCGTCATAGCAAAAAAAAGGAGTTTTCCGACAACTGTTTTAGTTTTTCGACGACTGTAGCGGTGGATTCCGGCGGTGGCAATAGGCGTTGCTGGTCGATTTCGGAGAGACGGTTCCGTAGCCGCTTGATTCACTAAAATCGGAGTTGGTTTGATATGGTTTTGGGCATCTCGATTGATTTCAGACATAAAGCTCAAATGTACGTTATTATTAAAAATGCTTACTTTTCGTGTCCGTATTTGCATGATACTTGGTAGGATAATAGATCAGTCATGATTATTGATAAAGTAATGAACTTGATAGTAAACGGGTCAGTTGGTTCATTTCGGGTAAAACGATTAGTGTTCGGTTCATGAAAAGGACGGGTAAACGAAGTCGGTTTTGCATGAAAATTGGTTGAAATAATTTACCCCAGCTGACCCAACATTTTAGAGCCCGCCACCGCATCCCTGAGATACCGAATCTAGATCTAGCTTTATTCGAGTGTTTAATCAACCAAAAACAAGCTTAAGGACCACCTTAGCTCAGATCTGGACACCCCGAAGCTACCTAGGCCATAAACAATCAAACTCCGATCAACCATGGTGGTTAACGGCAGCTGACGGTGCCGGAATCGAAGTAAAACCTTAAAAACGCGTTATAAGGAGCTGAACAGAACTTATACGCCATATAAGTTTATGCAGAGTATAAGCTTGTGCCTTATAAGTTTATGCAGCGTATAAGCTTGCGCCGTATAAGTACAAGAAGCAGCGTCTATGTATATAAACGTATAAGTTACGGCGTATATGTATGAAACGTATATGAATGGACCGTATATGTATGTGACTAATATGTATGGACCGTATATGTATGTAACGTATATGTATGGGCCATATATGTATGTAACGTATAAATATAAACTACTATGTATGTGCCGTGTATGTATGACTTACACGCTAAAAGAAAATACACGCTGGGACTGAACTTATACGCCTAGAAGGACTTATGCGCCAGATGACTTACACGCCCTACACTTATACGTGTAAATGATTTACGAAATAAACGAAAGATAAACAACGTATACATACATAAACGATAGATATGGACTTGAATGATGTATGAACCATATAAGTAATTAATTAATAACGAAAGGTAACGTTTAAAACGGTAAATGACTTAGAAATATATTATGATTAGGAGTATTTAAGTAATTCTTGTTAATTGATACACAGTTAATCGTGCACTGCTCAAGAAGGGCATAACCTTGAATTCAGAAAGGAATCGCTTGTATGTGAGTTTCTAGCCCCATTTCCTTGATATGTTTTCGGGGCTGTGTGCATACTCGATGTGAATGTTAATACACATACCTTAAATGGTAAGTGTATGCTATGATGATTTAAGTGATAGTATGTATGAATGTTATGAATGAATGCTTGTCAGTGCATGAACGATCTTCGGATATCGCATGGAAAGTAATGTTTAGTATGTCTAGTATGAAATATGTATGTATGAAGGTAAGTAATGAAATGAGTATGTACGAAAGTATGTTATAAAAGGAAAAGGTATGTATGATTAAAGGATGGATTGAATGTATGGTTAAAGGGTTTCAGACCCTATTAATATCAGCGAAGGTTAAAGGGTTGCAGACACTAATAATATCTGCGAAGGTTAAAGGGTCGCAGACTCTTCTAAACTTTGCGAAGGTTAAAGGGTTGCAGACTCTTCTAAACTCTGTCAAGGTTAAAGGGTTTCACGCCCTAATAAAATCTGCGACTGTTATAGAGAGAAATGCTCTTTAAAAGGAATAGTTAGTGATGTATGAAAGAAAGAATGTGATCGTTGGTTAATTTGTACACGCTTTAGTTCGTTTATTTCTTAGTTTTAATCGTTTATTGTAGGAACTTAGATACTTCATACGTGTTTATTGTACTTCAGGTCACAGGCATTAAAGTACTCAGTTTGGACCTGTTGTGAAACGGGATGAAGACCCGGGACGTCCAGCACCCAAAACGAGAAACATTAACAAAGTTTGCTGGAACAAGACCCATCGCGATACGCGATGGGCTTGCTTGAGGACCCATCGCGTATCGCGATAGGAGGATTAATGAAGTTGAATTCTTGTCCATAGCGATACGCAATGGACCAGTGAAGACCCCATCGCGTATCGTGATGGGTGTGCAAACGGGCTGTTAGGGTGTAATATTAAATTTTCATCATTGACGACCCTATCTTCGTTTTTATCAAAGGAGGCGATTTGGAGAGCTTGGAGGCAGTGATTCCAAACTTCCAGATCATACCGAGACCATATACATGCTTTGTATCATCATTATTGACGATTCCACGATGTCGAGGCTTGGCTAGTCTCCTAGAATCTCACCCGGGAATGTATAGTTTGTAACCCTTTCAGTTTCTCATATGAATAAAAACACTTATGTATAATTATTTATGGTTGATATATGATTATTGATGTTTGGTATTTCTGTGTGTTGAATCGGTTTAGGTTTACGTTGATCTGAACGATTCGTTACCAGTTGCTACAATAACTGATCATATGATTGTTTGATTAGATTGAATACAATAAAACATATAATTACCCTTAACTGAGTCACACTGGCATGGACTACTTGATAACCAGTGCCGTGTGTAAAGCGATTGTTGAAGTCTAAGGTTTTCTCTGATTGATCAGTTTGTAGTTAACCGTTAATAATTAATATGTTAGGTTGCAAGAGATCACTGTAGGTTGCTTCTTGAAGTCCCAGGTGTGATTTGCTTTTGTTAATTGATTGAAAGTTGTTTACTTATTTGTCTGTTTAATTCTAAATTCAAACTATTGCTTGTGTGATCAGCACTAAAATCTGTCACTTCATAATATTAAAATTGTTTACATGAATTGCATTGACTACATACTCCTAGTGGATATGATACCTTATTTACACTATCTGGATAGGTTATTTAGGTTTTTGCATGACTTGAACGACGGTCACCAAAATGGCACCGTTGCCGGAGAGTTAGTAAGCTTAGTGTTTTTCGTGTTAAGTGATTTTTATGTTTATTTTAATTTTAGTTTTAATTTTCAGTTTTTAGTTTCAATTTAATTTTCTATTTTACGCTGGGTGTTGTTTGTGCAGATAACAAGTTTATGAACACCCGCGACTCGGGCAGACAGCCACCGTTAGTTTTCGAGTCCGAGATTGAGAGACTCGCTCGGGATAACCGAGCCCAGAATAGAATCTCCGTGATGGAAGATCAGGATCAGAACCAAAACCAACACCAAAACCAAAATCAGAACCAGAACAAAAACCAGAATTAAGACCCACAACCACTCCCACAAAATAACATATTTCACCCAGACAACATGCCTCCACCACTAATTTTTGATAACCAAAACAACCAGAACAACCCAGCTCAGGCTTCTAGAACCCGAAACCGAAATAGAAACCTTAACCAGGCTGAACCTTCAGTCCTACATAACACCCATAACCGAAGAATTAGGCTTAATCTTGATGATGTTGTTCTGAGCATTCCAACAGAAGATGAAGAATAGTGGGAAGAAAATAAGGTGAACCGGGGTTTGGAAGTTGAGGACGAGGTTGATCAGTGGTTTAGAAGAAATCGGGCAGTTGAGCCCGACAACGAGGTGTATGATATGGAAGATGAGGGGAATGAGAATTTGGATGCGGAGATAGAAAAACCAGTAATTTGGATACCAAGTGATGCGGTTAACAGTAACAGGGAAAGGAATGACATGGGTCGGAATAGGGTTAACCGGGTGGAAAGGCCCAAAAGAGTTCTAAACATTCAAGTGAACAGGAGTGGCATAGTAAATCCCATGGGGCGAAGGAATTTTGTAGCCCTGGTTCATGGTGTTAACAGTCGGTTCAGACCGGCTATCTCGGATGGAGCATCTCCGTTGGTTCCACAGGTGCGAGTGCAGGGACAACCAACTTTTCAGTCCCGACCATCATACATTAACACCATACCTCAATTTCACGGGATGGCTTCTGAGGACCCGTATTCTCACTTAACCGATTTTTCAGCTATTTGCGGGTCGATTGGAGATGGTTTGGTTACGGCTGTTCCATTTTTCGTTAAAAGACAAAGCAAAGAACTGGTTTAACTCACTACCGATGCACAATATTGGGAACCGGCCCGAGATGCAGCAGCTGTTTTTAAACGAGTATTATTCGCAGTCTAAGACAAGTGAGGCCCGAAATGGAGATCCATAACTTTTCACAGTTATCGGGAGAGTTATTTCACAAAACATTTACCAGGTATAAGGATATGATCAGAAAATGCCGACACCACCAGATTGAATTGTGGGAATAGGTGAAATGTTTTGTAGACGGGTTAACATACGAGTACCGAAAACATCTGAAAGCCTCGTGTAATGGTCAGTTGCTTAATCAACCTTAGGAAGATGATTGGGATTTCTTAGAGTTCATGTGTGAGGATTCCAAATCAGAAGCAACATGTGAAAGTCGAAGACATGGTACTTCTTCAAGGTCAGTGAAGTCAGTCACGAGTGAATCTGAATGGATTGTTGAGTTGGTACGTGAACTGGCTGGGTATAGAAAGGGTAAGAAGAAAGAAGTCGGGAAAGTTGGAGTGAAATTCTCAGTTTTTGAGGATTGTAGTGAACTCGGGCATAAGGTAGAAAATTTCCTCGAGTTTTATGATGATGAGGAGGATGAACCCGAGGAAGTTAATTACGCTTACGGGGATTCCAAGGGTCAATGGATCACGCGAACTTTCAAACACTTATCACCCGGGCCTGAGGAATCACCCGAACTTTCGTTACGGAAACCCGTCTACACAGTTGAACTCGAACTTTCAGAGCACGAGCCAGAACAGGTCGCAGGGTAATTACCGCCAAGGCGGTTATCAGCAGCAGGGCTCGTATAATCAGAATAGAGGGTATAGCAAAGGGTCCTCAGGAAATACTGATGATTCGGTGCACGCGAAGTTGGATGCGTTGATTAAAGTCATGACAGATCAGAAGGCGGAAACGAAACAATAGTTTGAGTTGCGGAATAAATCATCAGAGGCAATGTTGAAGCAGATTGGTCAGCTCGAAGCAGATATGGCAAAGTTGCAGAAAAGTGCGGGCCAACTCCCGAATGATACCAGAGTCAACCCAAACCACTACAACTCCAGTTCGAAAAAACACGTCAACTAGGTAAGTATTTTACGTAGTGGTAAAAAGTATGATAATAAGGTTGGGGTTCCACCACCACTGGTTAATGGGGTGGTGGAAGACATTGATGAAAATCTCATCACTGATGACGAGCCGGAACCGGTTAAATTAACTGAACCTAAGAAAAGTGAAACTAATAATAACAAATCGGTTCTGAGAGATGACACCAACAACTAGAAGGACAAGGAGAAGGTGAAAACTGTTCCCTATCCTGATGTGTTGTGGCACAATCTAAGGCAAATATGGCATCAAAAAGGGGCCCACAACAAGAGGAAATGTGGGAAACGTTTAGACAGGTTATAATTAATATACCCCTCTTAGATGTCATAAAACAAATTCCCGCCTATGCTAAGTACTTGAAGGAATTGTGCACACAGAAAAGGAGTCTTAAGATTCCTAAACATATTAATTTTACTGATAATGTGAGTGCAATTCTTTCGGGTTCGCTTCCACCCAAGCTACAAGATCCGGGAACGCCTATTATACCCATTTAGGTGGGTGATTTTAAAATGACTCGGGCACTTTTAGATCTTGGAGCTAGCTTTAGCATTCTCCCAGGAAGTCTAACACAGTTATCTTAGCTGACCAAACACCAAAACTTCCCCGGGGGTTACTGACTGATGTTATCGTTAAGGTGGAAGATTTTATTTTCCAGTTGAATTTTTGATCCTCGATTATGTTTCGGGTGAAAGGACCAAACAACCTACAGTTATCCTCGGTAGACCATTTTTGGCCACCACAAATGCCAACATTAATTGTAGAAATGGTACTGTTGACATGGCACTCGATAACCATAAGTTGAGGATTAATGTTTTCACACGTGGAGATAATTCTCCGGTCGATGACGAGTGCTTCATGGCTGATGTCATTAACGAGTGCATTCCACTATACGACTCTGTGTCACCATGGATGGCACCGCGGAGACATGTTTTTTCTTTGACAGGTTACAGGTGGAAACAGACAAGCTGCTGGAAGAGGAGAAGAAATAGATGGAGATCGCAGCTGTGCGAGGAGACCGTCCACCATGGTTAGTTCAGGTGGAACCGCTTCCCGGGAAAATTGATACCGGTCTGAAACCGTCCATTCTGGAAGCACCGAAAGTCGAGCTGAAGGAGCTCCCAAAGTATTTAAAATATTCTTTTCTTGGTAAGAATAATACTTTGCCTGTTATTATAGCTTCTAACTTGTCTATTGAACAGGAAAATGCTTTGATGGCGGTGCTGGTTGCGAACAAGGAAGCAATCGGGTGGAAGATAAAAGATTTGAAGGGAATCAGTCCCTTGATCGAGACGCATAAGATTTTAACAGACCCGACTGTCAAACCCGCACACAATGCTCAGTGGAGACTGAACAAGAACATGAGCGAAGTGGTGAAGAAGGAAATACTGAAGTGGTTGGATCCTGGCATTATCTTTGCCATATCAGACAGCACGTGGTTGAGCCCGACACAGACAGTACCGAAAAAAGCAGGCATCCAAGTCGTCAAGGACGACTCGGGTAACTAGGTTGCCACCCGGCCGGTAACCGGGTGGCGCATTTGAATTGATTATCGAAAACTGAACGCGGCAACATCGAAAGATCACTTTCCGCTTCCGTTTATCGATCAAATTGTCAAAAGGCTATCTTGTCCAAAATTTTATTGCTTTTTAGATGTGTATTCCGAGTATAACCAAATAGCTATTCATCTTGAGGATCAGGAGAAGACTACGTTTACATGCCCGTATGGCACATTCGCGTTTAGGCGAATGCCATTCGGGCTATTTAACGCCCCCTCCACCTTTCAAAGGTGCATGATGAGTATTTTTCCGATATGGTGGGGGAGTTTTGAGAAATCTTCATGGATGATTTTTCGATTTTCGGCACATCTTTTGAGTCATGTTTAAATCAACTAGAAAGAGTTTTGAAAAGATGTGATGAAACAAACTTGGTTCTTAGTTAGGAGAACAACCATTTTATGGTCCAAGAGGGGATTGTGTTGGGCCATGTTGTGTCGAGTCATGGGATTGAGGTGGACTGAGCAAAGGTTCAAGTTATTTCCACTCTACCTCATCCCATGAATGTCAAATGCATTAGATCATTTTTGGGGCATGCCGGGTTTTATAGACGATTTATTAAGGGTTTTAGTGATATTACCAAACCCTTATGTAATTTATTGCTTAAGGATGCCCCGTTTGACTTTAATGACGAATGTGCTAAGGCCTTTGACATTTTGAAGTCAAAGTTGGTTGAAGCCCCGATCTTGCAATCACCCGATTGGAGTTTGCTTTTTGAAATAATGTGTGATGCAAGTGACTATACGGTCGGGGGTGTTTTGGGTCAACGGTTTGACAAGAAACCCGTTGTCATATACTATACGAGTAAAACTCTCTCAGATGCTCAATTAAATTACACAACAATCGAGAAAGAGTTACTAGCTGTAGTATATGCTCTAGATAAATTTAGATCGTATATTTGGGGTAGTAAAGTAATTATCAATTTTGACCACTCTACAGTTAGGTACCTCATGGACAAAAAGGATGCAAAACCGAGGCTTATCAGATGGGTTTTGTTACTACAGAAATTTGATCTAGAGATTCGGGACAAGAAAGGGAGTGAAAATGTTGTTGCAGATCATTTGTCCCAGATTATGGTTGAAAATGGGAACGCAGACGGGCCCATTAACGAATCCATCCCGGCTGAGCACATCTTGGCAGTCTCATAAAATTCCTGGTTTGCTCATATTGTTATTTATAAAGTTGCAGGTGATATCTCAGAGCACTGGCCAAGGAGGAAGAAGAAAGAATTGATATCCCAAGCGAAACAGTACAATTGGGATGATCCAGACTTGTTCATGATTGGTGTAGATCAGATGATCAGACGATGCATACTCGAGGAGGATGTTAGATCGGTGTTGGAACACACACATTTGTCTGCGTGTGGTGGTCACTTTAGTGGCCAGAAAACTGCTCGAAAAGTCCTAACGAGTGGTTTCTTTTGGCCATCATTGTTTAAGGATGCTCACGAGTTCGCGACACACTGTTTAAAGTGTCAACAACTCGGGAGCATTTCTAAGAGGGATGAGATGCCCTTGAACCCGATCCTAGTAGTTGATATTTTTGATTTTAGGGGGATCGATTTCATGGGCCCATTCCCGAAATCGCATGATAATCATCCTAGTGGCCGTTGACTATGTTTCTAAATGGGTTGAAGCGAAGGCCACTAGGACGAATGATCACGTAGTTGTATGCAATTTCGTTTAAAGTAACATTTTTTTCGAGATTTGGAGTCCCCCGAACCATCATAAGTGATGGGGGGTCTCATTTTAAGACATTTAAATTTGAAAAATTGCTTAAACGATATGGTGTTGATCAGAGGATTTCAACTCCTTACCATCCACAAATGAGTGGACAAGTTGAGGTTTCCAATAGGCAAATCACACAGATTTGACCGAAAACCGTTCGAACGGACTGAAAGGATTGGTCAACCAAGTTGACCGATGCTTTATGGGCCTACCGAACTGAATATAAAACGCCAATTGGAACCACTCCTTATAGACTTGTATAAGGAAAGGATTACCATTTACCGGTTGAAATTGAACAAAGAGCGCTTTGGGCTACTAAACAGGTTAATATTGATTATGATGATGCAGGTAAGGCGAGGAATTTGGCTTTGTGCGAGATTGAGGAGTTGAGAGACGAGGCATACGATTGTGCGTCCGCTTACAAGGAAAAGATGCAGAAAGTTCACGATGCTAACATCCGGTTGATGAATTTTAACGTTGGTCAAAAAGTTTGGCTATACAACCCAAGGATGAAGCTCTTCCCGGGAAGTTGAAAAGTAAGTCAACAAGCCCGTATTCGGTTAATTAAGTTGGAAACCATGGTCAATACGAGATTGAGGAATTTTATGATCATGTGAGGCAAGTGGTAAATGGCTATAGATTGAAGCCATACTTGGAGATGAAGGATATTCACGAGATAAACAAGGAATCGGTGAGTTTTATTGTGATTTCACTGGTTTATGAAGACTATTGAGTGTTCGAGGCACTATCGAGCTGTAAACTTTAAATTTAGTGCTTACGGGAGGAAACCCGGGGTTTGTAAGTGCCTGTCAAGTTTGTTTTCATTTTGTTGAGTTTTGTTGAAGAGTTGGAAGTTCTTGAAGTTCGGTAAGAGTTTGATCAATTACACGTCTTTCCAGGTACGTAAAGTGTGTTTTGAGTTCAGACTCGGGTTCAAGGTGATGTCGGGATGCCGAAAAGTGGTCGGGTTGGAAAATGTCCAGACACGATATGGCAAAAAACTATCTGTTAACAGCACACATCGCGATATGCGATGGGCTTACAAGCTCCATCATCGCGTATCGCGATAACTGTGTTGTCCCAGATATGGGTGACGTCATCGCGATACACGATGACGTCTATCCAAACCCCATCGCGATACGAGGTGGGGTCAAACCCTAATTGCCACAGATTTGGGTGGCGATACGCGATCACCACCCATTTAACCCATCGCGTATCGCGATGGGTCATAGAGATCTGAATTTTTTTTTATTAAAACCGCTTCGTCTTCTTCTTTCTTTCTTCTTCTTCTCTTTTCCCCGTCGCTTCTCCTTCTCCTTCGGTGAACACACCACACCCTCTGCCACTGACACCACCATAGTCACCACCCACCACCATCCTTCCACCATCACCATTAAACCACCACCACCCCTGTCGTCACAAACCACCACCACCACCGCCGTTGTCCCTCACCGCCGTATCCACACACCACCGTACACCCTCATAACCACTCATGTCAGTTTATATTATCTTTGTTTGATTGACATCGAGTAGGATTTTATATTATTTTATTGAGCACGGGAATATTATCGGGTTGCGGGTACGGGTGTGTGTGGTTTTGATACATAGGTTTTGTTTCGTGTTAGTTTGATTCTATCGGGAATGTCGGTTTAGCTTAGGTGTTAAATGGAGAAATGGTAAACTTTGATGGTCGACTTGGTTGTTAGTTTGAGATTTTGGTTGCCTGGTTGGATTGGTTTGGTTATTAGTTTGATTAAATGTGGGTGTTCGATTTATGTTAAACGGGTGACAAGTCGGGTTTTGATGTAACACATTTCTTTGTTGCCGACAATTTATTTGTTAGTTGCACGTTATTAGAGACTGTCTATCAGTTCATTTAGTTTGTTCGAGTCAGTTTGTGTTCGTGTCGGTTTGTTAAGTATCAAGTCGAGTCTGGTTGTCAGTTTTTTAATCGAGTGTAGGGACATGTGTAGTTGGATATGAATTGAAAATTAATTGTACCGCCAGTACTCAATCTCCATTCGGCTGGCACAATCTGGTTTTTAGATTTACGTGCAGGGAGTCCCCAAATTTTTCATATTATTTACTTTTAGGATTACAATATTATTTTATTATTTTAGTATTATTATAATATTATTTTATTATGTGGGACGACCGCAACCGAAATGCTATACGGTCGTCGCCACAATCACTGTTGACATATCTAACTTAAAGTGTTAAATTTTCCAGATATGTCTGATATACCCGGTTCTTCTCGTGCCGCAGGGCGCAAGAGGTAGAAACCCGAAGTTGCGGGCCGCCGTGGCCCCGTAGTGGCTCCTCGGGGAGAGACCTAGCCGCCTCGCCCCATTTAGCTGTGGCAGCCTAGGGTCATACATTACGATGGTCAGGAGTTACCGATTACTCCTGACATCGACCCTGAGGAGATTATGGGTGATGGACGTCGCACACATCACCAGGTGCTACGGTTCAGGATTATGTCAGATGAGTATACGAGACTGGACAGGATTCGACAGATGCAGCTCTTGCATCACCGCTCATTCAATTGGACGTTGCTGCGAGATTTGGGCATCGACGTCCAGGTACGTGCATTGTTGACTGGTCCGTGCGCTGACGTGCTCGCGTGTGACTCGACTCCATATGTCGAGCTCACATGCGAGTTTTACTCGACTTTTATATTCATGCCCACGGACTTTCTTGATCCGCACGGGGTGTCATTTTCACTGGGCGACATCTTTCTGAGATGTCCGTCCCTTACTTCGCTATAGCCACCGGATTTTATACGGCTGAGCAGGTTCAGAGTCCTGATTTCCTGCAGAGTTTTTGTGGTTACAAGCCACATACTCAGCAGCCCATTAGCACTTTCTTACGGAGGACCAACTCGGCCAGTATTGGGCGGAGATCGCCGACGTGGCCCACTCCAGCACCATTGTGGAGTCATCCATCAAGGACCCCGTCCATCGCTACATTCACAGGATCATTGCTAGTACTGTCGTGGGCCGACATTCGGGTCACGAGAAGTGCAGAAATCTCGATATGTCGTGTCTTCTTTCCATCATTGGCCGCCGACAAGCCCATGTGGTGATGCTCCTGCTATCGTCGTTCGCACGAGGTCGAAGCTTACAGGGTTCCTCGGCACGCTTACTTTGGGCCATACGTCACGAGGATCGCCCAGCGACTCGGTGTGTTCGACCGTTATCCGGTTGGTTATTTTACTCCCGGGCCGGCTACAGGATTTTTTCATTGGTGGAGGCTCGTTGGGCCGGGATGATTGGCATGTATGGTCCCGTGGCTTTAGTCCGGGTGTGAGAGGGGTCGCTAGTACCACCGCTTGTAGGATCAGGTGTTGCCGTTGCACTACAGAGGGGGATCCCGACACATAGGCAGCATGCTCCGATCCCGCACATTGAGCATCCTCAACACCAGCATCCATTGAGACAGGCATCATCATCATCATCATCACAGCAGCAGCCGCAGCGGTCAGTCACATTGGCTATGATTTATCAGCAGTAGTTGGTGATGCAGAAGGAGAGTTGGCCCAGTGGGCCCACCTGGCCTGTCATGATGAGTATTTTCGATTATTATTTATTGCTATGCAAGTATCGCTCCCACCTTCATTGACTATTACAGTGTAGCAGCCGGTGGACCCGAAGGATGATGCTGATGATACTCCACCTACATAGTAGATTTTTTGTTACCCTTTTGCTATTGCTTTTATTTTGTTTTTATTCTCATGGTTTGTATTTAATATTATTATTTTAGGAATATTGTATGGGTAACTAGTTAGGCGTATATGTATATATATCTTTTGATATCTGCTGTGTTTGATTTATGTGTATATTATGTTGTAACCCCACTCATCCTATCGGGCTACCGGGAGGTTTAAAGGGTTTGTTGCATATGCTAAATGTAATCATGATTCCGATGAAAGTGAGTTAGGTCTTTTAACGTTTTTAACTTGTTTAACAAATTTTTTTATGAAACAACTTAACTCTTGAAATTAACAGAAAATCATTTTCATAACTTTTAATAGACCTCTGTCATACACTTGTGAGAAGCTTGCTTTTACACGTCTTGAGATTTTGCAGGTTCGGTTGTCAGTTTGGTACTTGATCGAGACGAGAGTATACGAGTGTTTATGAGAGTTAGCGAGTCGACTGGTCCTTTTCCAGTCTCATTGATATCAGGTGATTTCAGTTTCATAATTTGTTTTGTATTATTAGTTTGAATGTTAAAAGTGTAATTGTATAATTTCTAGTAGAGCCATCACATTTGAGCCCCAAGTTTTTAAATTGCTTAACAGTCAAAAAGTCAATTTCAACCCCGTCCCTCAAATGTTTATTAAATGCTTAAATATTTTAACATTTAGGACAATGTAAACCTTAATTGTGGGGATGGGGGGAATTTGAAAATTTTAGCCCGATAGTACCTCGAAGAGTGTTCATAAACCAAAGTTGTTAACTTTAATTATTGCCATTAATGCCAAGTTATAGGTTTCTGGTCATGTTCGGTTTTTCAGCTTCTCGATAGTCTTACTCACAAATGTTTTCATAACGAGAAGTTGAAAATGGAGTCGTTTAGGCGGGGATAATGAGTCATGGGGACAGGTACTCATGCAACGGTATCGTAGTTGGCATAAATGCAAAAGTGATAGAGGGAATTAGGCTAAGCCTCGTCAGGATTAGTGAGAGTGTGGGTACTGGGGGTTGGGCCTCATACATTATACATATGAGTGAGGGCAATGTGATGGGCGGGGGGTTGGTTCCCTTAGAAAACATTTCTTGGGCCTATTCTTTCATTCGATTAACCCCGATGTTATATTACGAGACGATTTGGCATAATAAGTTTCTTTGTATTCGCATTTGTTTTTGTGTTTGTATCTGTTCCAATATTAAGCATTACTTATGGTAAAAAAATTATATAAATAAATAAAATAAAATAAAATAGCAAAAAGCCAAAAAGATGTTTGTTT
This sequence comes from Bidens hawaiensis, assembly GCF_021521415.1. Lineage (NCBI taxonomy): Eukaryota > Viridiplantae > Streptophyta > Magnoliopsida > Asterales > Asteraceae > Bidens > Bidens hawaiensis. Next base: position 142,660 of record NW_027494887.1, on the reverse strand, counting down.
ATATTCAGTTATGTAATTAGTAGTTCGTTTGTGTCTTGAAAGAAAAAGATGAAATCAATGTTTATGTTATTATTGTTTATTTAATTGATTTGTAATAAGCCGGGTCAGATCATTTGAGCTACTTGAAAATTTCCCTTCCATACCCTTACACCTAGCACCGTTACAACCCATTTTAAGTCCTCTTGATTTTCATTTGTGTCAAAGCAGTTATATGGATGGACAGTTGTTTGTACTAGGTACTGAGAGCAGAGTGATACTAGCACATCTTTTGCTAGTCCCGATATTAAACCGAGAGGATAGATGTTATATTATGAGGGGTATTAGCATGTGTGCCTTAACCATAAACAAAGTACACTCGTCTGGGCGGCTCTATTGTTTTTATTATAGCACTTAACCGTATTTGTGGTATCAATCTAGAAAGTCTCAGTCTGGGATACTGGGTATGACCTTAAGCCTTATTAGTATTGATGGAGATAATTTACATACCTATGATAGATGTTGATGTTTGCTTTAGAGTTTGCTTGAGGGCAAGCAAAAGATAAGTGTGGGGATGTGATGGTTGGTTAATTTGTACATGCTTTAGTTCGTTTATTTCTTAGTTTTAATCGTTTATTGTAGGAACTTTAATACTTCATACGTGTTTATTGTATTTCAGGTCACAGGCATTAAAGTACTCAATTTGGACCTGTTGTGGCACGGATGAAGACCCGGGACATTCAGCACGCAAAAAGAGAAACATTAACAAAGATTACTGGAACAAGACCCATCGCGATACGCGATAGGCTTGCTGGAGGACCCGTCGCGATACGCCATGGGCTTGCTGGAGGACCCGTCGCGTATCGCGATGGGGGATTAATGAATTTGACTTCTTGTCCATCGTGATACGCCAGTGATGACCCCATCGCCTATCGCGATGGGGTGTGCAGACGGCTATTAGGGTTAATATCAAATTTTCATCATTGACGACCCTATCTTCGTTTTTATCAAATGAGGCGGTTTGCGGAGCTTGGAGGCAGTGATTCCATCCTTCTAGATCGTACAGAGACCATATACATGCATCATATCATTATTTTTGACGATTCCACGATGTCGAGGCTCGGCTAATCTCCTAGAATCTCACCTGGGAATGTATAGTTTGTAACCCTTTCAGTTTCTCATGTTACTAAGAACACTTATGTATGATTGTTTATGGTTGATATATTATTATTGATGTTTGGTATTTTTGTGTGTTCCATTGGTTTAGGTTTATGTTGATCTGAACCATTCGTTACCAGTTGCTATGATAATTGATCATATGACTGTTTGATTAGATTGAATACAATAAAACATATAATTTCCCTTATCTTAGTCACACTGGCAGGGACTGTTTGATAACCAGTGCCGTGTGTAAAGCGATTGTTGATGTCTAAGGTTTTGTCTGGTTGATTAGTCTGTAGTTAATCGTTAATCAATAACCTGTTAGTTTGCAAGTGATCATTGTTGGTTGCTTACTTTAAGTCCCGGGTATGATTTGCTTTTTTTAATTTATTGAAACTTGTTTACTCGTTTGTCTGTTTAATTCTAAATTCAAAATATTGCTTGTGTGATCAATACTAAAATCTATCACTTCATAATATTAAAATTGTTAACACGAATTGCATTGACTACATACTCCTGGTGGATACGATACCTTATTTACCCTATCTGCTTAGGTTATTTAGGTTTATGCATGACTTGAATGACGGTCATCAGAATGAAATATGTATATCGAAAGATAACAGGATAAGATTGGGATATGTATCTTCGGACTCGTATTTATAAATAAGTATGTGTATATATTGTATGTTGCCTTATTAACTAGAACTCACTCAGTGTAACTGACTTTTAGTATGCACGCAGGCAAATAGGATGAAAGAGCTAGCTTGAGGGGGAACGATGGCATGGACTGAGCTGACTTTCATCTAGTGAAGGAAAGTTATGATGTTTTATCTTAAGAAAATTTGAATGTTTTAAAACAGAATGTTATGATTTTGTAAAATATGTTTGATGTTTTTATTTTCTGTGAAAAACTATTAATTAACTCTGATATTTAGAACTGTGTTTATGAGTAAATCTAACATCAAAGTAGGGCACCGGGACTGGGGCTTAAATAAATAAGCAAGTAAAGTCCTTTCTAGTTGGGAATGTGCACCAACGTACTCAGTTAAGCGCAAGTAAGGTCCTTTCCAGTTGGAATTGTGCACCAACGTAATCGGATAATGAGGCCCTTTTCCACTCATAACAACAAATGTCTTGAGTGCAAAGGAGGCGTATGATCATACTAACTTGAAGTAATCCATGCACATAATCTTTGAGCAAGTAACAAGTAAACAAACAAGTAATCGGATTAAATAATGATTAAACGAAATTGTAATTTGGATAGGATAGATATGCTACACCCAAAAGTAGTAAAGGAGTAAGAAGAGGTGTGAGAAACTCACCTTTGAGATTGAAGACAACTTGAAATAATAACTTAAAGCGAATTAACAATCGAAGCGATCGAATCTCAAGAAACTATAAATAATAACGTAGGTACACAATAAAGGACTAGCTACCGGGATTATAAAGTTTATAAACTTGGTTTTAGATATTATGCACTATTTTAATATATATTTTATTATTTTATGGCATTTTGATCAATAGGCTTTAACGAAATTTAACGTTTTATTATTATTATCTAATATTTTTTAACTATTAACTTAACACTAGATTGAGGATTATAACGTTCTTAAAATATTGATTTTAACGAAAATTTTAACTAGAAAACAATTACTTTAGCTAGTTATAAAGTTAACAATGTGATATTTAATAATATTATTTAATCGGATTTTCACGAAATCTAATGCAAGTAAAACTAGATTTTTAGGTGAAAAGTGATAATTATGATTTATAAATAATTTTCTTTAACTTAAAATAATTGTATTTAATTTATACTAAATTTTTAGTTATTTAATTTGATTAATAAATAAAAGAAAAAATGATTAAAATAAAATACCAAAAAAAGTGTCTTGACCCGGGTACCTCTGTCCATAGTCAAGTACACTAACCAACTGGACCATCTTGATATTTGATTGATATATGAAAATAGTTAATTATATACAAAGTATTAAAGTTCATCATCTTCATCATCAAACCCTAGATTCAATTCCTTTAATCCTTTCCATGTTTGCTCAAACTTTGTTAGGGGTTTTGATTTATGGGTAAAAACTAAACGAAAACATATATTAATTACCTAGATATGTTAAGAATTGATGATGGAAGATGGTGTGGCCGGAATCAAACTTTGAAGATCAAATATTGATTACATAGAGTATGTTAGTTTAGCTTGACGATAGGGACAATTTTAAGTGAAGATTATAAGACTATTTATAAGATCTATTGGAGCGTGTAATATTAAATGCGAGTTAATGGGTTTTGATAAATTTCTGGTCAGTTATGGGTTCAATACGCATCATTGGGTATTTAAAACACGTTATTATCATTCAATATACATTTGCCGTTATGGAGCAATAATATTGCAAGCTTTAATTGGGTCAAACGCATGATTTACGCAGTGGTTGGGGTTCGCCGGAGACTGCCACCGGGAAAACGGGTGCTAGGTTGGGATTAATTGATTTAAAATATTATAATTTAAATAAATTTTACACTTTTAACCCTCAACTTTCATATTGTTTTAAATATGAAATTTAAATCATAATTACATATTGGACCTTTATCTTTGAATTGTTTTAAAATTGAAATACAAGTTAATATGTTTTTGGAATATTTTCATATTATACCCGACTAGTTTGGAACTCGATTAAATAAAGACTTTAAATCTCGGAGTTTCTTTATTTGAACAAAAAGAATAGGAATAAATGAATAATAACTTAAACAATCGGATATATTATATAACGGTGAACGAATAATAAGAATACATCGAAACATTAAACGGGTCAATTTAACGAATACAAATGCAAATAAAAACGACGAATGCCACATAAGATAAATGAAACGAATGATGAAATTAATTAATAACATTATAATATATATGTATATATATGAACGAAAGCCAAAATTTAAAATGGGTTGGGTTTTCGGGTTTGAAAATTAACAAATGTTACAATGACAGGAGTAGAAACTAGTGGAATTAAACCCTAGGTTGTTGGTGAGAGCGAAGCAGATGAGATGATGAGAGATTTAAAATTTGGAACTTGAATATAATGATTGATATGGGATGTATGTATTAGAGAGAGAGAGGATAATGGAAGAGAAACATAGGTGGTATGGATGTAATGTCATGAGAGGTTCTAGCCCGTTTTTCGGATATATTTTTTTTGAACGACCAAAAAAATTATATAAATATTAAAACAAGCTAGCAAGAAGCTAGAAAACACCGAATACAACCACTGAAACAAGCAAACGAAAAAACCTTACCTGAATCGCCCGAAAACAACCGAAACTCTCACCAAAATACTAAAGACAAACCACCCAACCTTGACCTAAAGTCACCATTAGAAAACCAAGCAACATAAAACCACCACCAAGATCTCACCTAACAAACACCAAAACCAAATCACTGGAAAACCTGTTAACCACCTTCACCCTTGATTACTACTCTAATTTGAGCCCTATGGTTTCCCCATTCAATTCCAAGATCAGACCCAATCTTAATTGTCACTTCTACCTCCAAATCAATACATGAGTCTGACGTACCGGAACCGGTGGCGGTTTCCTCCAGATTGACGCTATGAGAAATCTCCAGCAGTGGTACCAAAGGCTCAGACACATACGCCTTGAGAAGACTCATATGAATCTCGTTGACCGAATTTGAGTTACCACCTTTCATGGAATTGCATAGATCTGGGAAAGGAATGTTAGAAAAGGGGATGACACAGTCCCATCTTCCTTTGAATTAAGCACTGGGCTCTCCGAACTTGGGGCTTCGTACTCTTCTAGGCCTCTTTCTTGAGTTGGAAACTAACTGGCAGCCCACATAAAATGGGGATCCTCCACCCAAGTTGCTCCCAAGATCTTTAAAAATTTTGTTGTCTCCAAAAACATCAACCTCAGCCTACCTATATTCTTGGAACATCAGTCGGAACCTCGTTACCCTGTTGAACACAACGGTCAATTGGGTCGACCGGTAGACACCCATCACCCACCTTCGTCGGAGAACCATTTCTAACCTCCCCCTCTTCCACCTCCAGTATCCTCATCTGGATGTCCGCGTCAGAATCCGAACTTCTAGAGTTTGAAAAAACATAAAAATCACTAAAGATTGGCACCCATGATTTCATCTCTTTAATAACCCAAACCGAGAAATTTGATCCCTTCCACCTCACGATAATTTCCTCTTCAATTCAACTCCCGGATTTTGTGAGCACAAAACATTCTCCCGTGGAGTTATCCGACTCATGCCACGAGAAATCCAAAGGGCGGACGATGCTTCCAAAAATCTAACCAATTTATGATATGCTGCGTTATCACAGAGCATGATAGGTAACCCAACAACTTTTAAGCCCGCAATCCTGTCAAAAGGGATGACTTGATTATCCCAAACCGAAGCCTCGAGTGGATACCTTTCCCATGTGGACTCTTTGGATTGCAGAAATTCCATCGTAGTGCACTGCCTCAAGTCAGAATTGTCCACCGCCGCCTTGTATGAAACACCCACTTGTGTAAACGAAGTCTTCTCCAACCTCACCGGACGAGGAGCCGGCTCTTCTTGCATTTTAGCATCAACGTTCGACAACTTCTTATGGTTTTTATCAAACCTCGCCACCGACACTGCCACCATTGCTTCAGAATCGTAACGTCCTTCAAGTTTTCGACAAATCTGGTGGCATCCACCAATGCTTTAAATCTGACGAAACCGAAAAAATTCCACCCACATCCTTCTTCTTCACAACATAAGCGTCTGACATAATACCCAAATGCCCAAACACCTTCCACAGATCATTACTTGAAGCACCTTCTGGAATGTTAGACACATAGAAGGAGGTCTCTCTGTTCAAATCTTGGTCACCGTCGGAGGCCCTATGTCGTCGTCTTGCCTCTCTCACCTCCTCCCTCACTCTCTCTCTCACCTCCGTTCTCCATTTTTCGAATCTAGGTATCGAAACTCGTGGATACCACCCATAACCCATTTTTAATATTTAAATCAATGATAAGACGTCATTTTCAAATCAAGCGATCTAGTGGCGTGAAATAGGGGGGCGACGTGAGAACTCCAAATGTAAGAAATTATATATATAGATAGATTTATCTTTATATTGTGGGTTTAATAACAATAGAATAGTTATCTTGTGGGTATTAACTAGGATTATAAACACGCAAACAAATGACGTAATTTTACGATATGATCAAAAGAATAAAACGGTATAATTAATACCAACGATGAAAAAGAATGTCAAGAATATAATTCTAGTTAAAATAATATTGTAAGTTCGCGTGCGACATAAGGACTATTTATACGTATCATGATTTTGTTCATCGATTAAGGTACGAATTCTGTGATCATTTTTTTTAGCTTAATATATTTTTTCGTAAATCTCATAGTGCATGGATTTTTGGTCCGTCACTCATAGAAAAGGTCTTATTTGTTCATTTATTAGTTATTAATATCATCGTCGTCAACTTATCATAGATTATTGGCGCGCATATTTTATCAAGTCATTGCTATACATGTGTATTGTTAATTCTTTAGACTCATTTTCGCATGTTCCTATTAAACATTGATTATCGTCATATTATTGAACCATTTTACATGGCTATTTTTGACTTTATAGGAAAAATAATGTTTCATTGACCTCAATACCCAAGCACATCCACCTATAGGGACACAGGGCATCAATTGAGGCACCATTGGCGTGCTCTATCTGTGGCACCATTGTCTATACGCTTATTTTTGTGCATTGCATAAGATTTGGAGCGGGAGTATTCGTATTTTCAACAAAAATGCCACGCAATAGGATATTTAGATTTCACCGCCATCCAAAAGTGCACTTCGGCGCAACGCAACTTCGCATACGGAAACACGACCGACATCAACGACGAGTATTTAAAGATAGCGGAGAAAACGACACGACACATGTCTGTAATTCAAACTGGAGTTGAATCATGGACAACACCATTAATAGCATATTTTTCTTTAGGAATACGACCTGATAAAAAATGGCGGCTCAAAAAATTCACCACAAATCTTTGAACTATAAGCTTCAAGGTGGTATCCTTTATCTCCAGTACTTTTAGGACCACTTCTCAGATATGTTGACACGGAAGACGCTAATTACTTAATTCGAGAAGTACATGAATGCATATGTGGCTTACATGCGGGACCAAGGATGGTGGTTGCTAAACGAATGAATGCGGTGTACTATTTGGCCCGGAATACATGTTGATGCAGTTTGTGAGATTCAAAAATATGATTCATGTCAACGGCATGCACCAAACACTTTGCGCCATAAGAATAAGTTGGTACCAGTATCATCTACATGCCATTTCAAAAATGGGCGATTAATATTATGGGGCCCATTCCTAGACGCTCTAAGGCGTGTGAAATTTTTAATAGTCGCAATTGGTTACTTCACTAGATGGATATAAGCTAAGCCATTCACATCTATCGCAGTCGCAAGCATGAAAAAATTCATCTAGGAGTTCATCATTTGTCGTTTTGTCCTTCCTTAAACAATAGTTAGTGATAATGGAACTTAGTTTGCATATGGTGGTTTACAAGAGTGGTTGAGGGAACAGCAAATTATTTAAGTGTTTACTTCAGTTGCCCACCCGCAAGCTAATGGTCAGTTGGAGAGAGCCAATAGAAGTATCAAAGATGAGATCAAATTAAGGTTGGAAACCAAGTACTGGCTGGGTTGATAGAAAAATGGGCAATGCCATGTATACGTGTATCATATTTCATAATATGATTTTCGAAGACTAGGGCAAAGCAATTTTCCAACAGTATATACCAGAGATCATTCTAAAATAATTTTTTGAACCAACTGAAGAACAACGAACATGAAACAATCACGAGCTCACATCAAGTGAGATACATAACCAACTAAAGGCGGATTTGGTTCAACAAGTTTGGGATAATCGCCCCATTAAATATGAATACGAAGACAAAGACAATACGGCGAAGCGAAGATGAGTCATAAATTAGTATTTTTATATGTATTTTTTTTTTTTACTTTTTTGGTGTATTTTTTTCTTTTTATGTATTTTTATTTATTTAGGTTAATGAATTTTTAGTTATTTAATTTAGTTATAAAGAAAATAAAAATTAAAAGCTGAAGTGGCGATGTGATTGACTACAACACCACTACCTCCCTAAAATGAAAATCGTTCGTCTGTTCACATGGTGTCGCATGTCGAAATCCCCCATTTTGTAGCCGTCTACCACACATAGCCTAACTACATATCAATACTAGGTTTTGTCCCCTCATATTACGGAGATTGTTTTCATTATTCGCTTCTAATATTTATATATTTTTTTGGATTTTTATTTTATTTATTATAAGAAAATTAATAATATACTTAACGTTTGATGATGAATGGGTTTTACAAGTATATGAGATGTTATAACTCATTTAAAAGCTATCTAGGTTTGGTGAGATCCATGACCGACTTGATTATTTACTATAAAACTATAACATAACCTAAAATTTCGTTCCGAAAATGTCGCCTTTAAAAAAAAATTATTTTAATTAAATGGTGAAACTGTAACACCCGATATAAATAAGTGTGTTTAAATAGAAGATATGCTCGTTACTAACTATAAATTAAATAAACCAATTTATAGGGAAAATATTATTAGTCGAGCGTTTATCAAAATAAACAATAGTTTAAGTAATAAAATATTTAAACGAGCGTTAACGTCGATCAAGTAAAAATATAATGTATTTATATTATATATATATATATATATATATGTGTGTGTGTTTTTTTTCTCTAGGTAGATACATATATGTTTTCAATGTAATAGATATGTCACGAGATTATTGAAGCTACTTTTATAATAGTACGTCACCACAATCATATATTTAATATGTTTGTGTTAAGTGACGGGCATTTTAAATTTGAGACAACAATTGAAGTGTCCATGTATCACGTGTATTATACACATTTCACTTTATTATTTTCTTTAGCATCTTTTAAATTAGATGACTTATTAAATTTATATATCTATACACATTTACATTCGCATGACAGTTTTGAAAGTTAAAACACAATTTGGTGTCTACAGATATATATGTAATCTTTGATAGAAAGTGGGTGACTAAAAAGTTACATATAAATATAATATAATACATATATAATAATTGTTAAACCATCATACCATCTATGTATATTATAATTATGAGGAAAGATAAAATGGATAAAGAAAGACGTGAGCATAACCCGATCATCCCACGTTTCAATATGCATGGACAACAAATGCAAATTATGACATCTGTATAGTTATCATACCGCCATTCCATTCTTCATGACTATATACATACAACAAAATAGATATAAATACTAAAAGAGTATACGGCCAATATAAAGGAGGGCATCCAAAGAGTAATCCAAAACAATTCATTCCAAACTAGTTTCACCCACTTCCGATATCTCGTAAAGCGTTCCCGAGACCCTACGAATTCCCCGAGCCTCGAAGTTAATTCGTGATATCTAGTTGGAGTACCAACGCAAGTCCGAAGTTCTGACGGTTTAAGCCCTAGTACGCGATATAGAGTAGAAGTGCTGCTCGTACAAGCTTAGGTGCATTAACTCTGTATACCCATGTAAGGTAGGGGTTCTGACTAAGTTATTATTTTTTTTATATCATGGCTTACACCTTAGTCAGAGGCATAGCCTAGACCTTAATCAAAATTATAAGTATGAAGGTTATATTTAAAATAATATTTCTTCAAGAGTAAGAAAGATAAGTTTTACCTACAAGAGGTATAGTAAAAAAAACTAGTGTTTCTTTATGATTAAGAAACACGAGATTTTATATATAAAAGTTATAGATAAATGAAGTTTCTTTTTTAAGAAGAAACATATCATAGACATTTCTCCTTGAAGAAGAAACATAGCACATGATTGGCAAATAAAGAGAATGAATTCATATTCAAAATGTTTTATTCAAACAAACGAACAATCAATTAAGGTTTAAGCTATCAAAACCAGACTAAAGATCTGTAGCCAGATTAAGAGACGATCCGGGTATTTACATAAACCTATTTTATTATAGGTCAATCATTCAATCAATCAATTATTCATTCACAGGTCACCACATCATTCAGAACAGACAGTCACAGGTGAATACGCTAAACCTTTTTCAGTCAAGATAAATGGGTTATTTATCTTAAACAAAGTCAGTCAAATAAAGATTTATGGGATTACGTGATCCCTATTAAAATACAAGATAGAAAATAAAAACAACTCAGACTGAGTACACATGTGTCTGGATCCAAACATAATTAATCTAGTCTATCAGTCAAGGCTACGTGGCCGCAGACTAGAGATCATAATAAAAGTTCTCCAATGGGCATCGGTTCCCAATGGGCGTCAGTTCCCGAAGGGCATCAGTTCCCGGAGAACCGTAATTGTGTGTGTATGGCAGTGGTACAAATCTCAGAAATAAGAGACGTTTCTGCTGAGGGTGTTTCATGAAAACTATCTTGTCAGTCAAAGAAAGATTTATAAAATATTTTAGAGTCAACGATTCACCAGCATATCGCTGACGTATTTTCCCCCAACATTTCAGAAAATAAAGTTAGCACAAGTAGCATGGCATTATAGCCAACTCATGGAGATAGATGCTCGCAAGGTAGAGATGGCTCAATATTTTAAATTATTAAAATATTGCAAACAATATTTAAACAAAGTTTTATAAATAAAATAAAGGTTTGAAAATCAAACTCTCGAATATTTAATATTCGAGAAGCTTTATATTAAATCAAATATTTTGTTATATTTTACAAATAAACTAATGTTTCAAAATATAAATTAATATTTTATTATAAACTAAAGACTTCCGCTAAAACTATGATATATTTTCAAAACATGTACCAACTATTGGTCACACGCCTAGGCCCTAAGTGAGGGTGTGACAGGTTGATATCAGAGCCATCGATCTTAGCGAATTAGGTATTTAAATCGTACCTAGGCTTCGATCAGAAATAAGATTATAATAATTAGGATTCAAATAAAGATATCAAGGAAATAATCATTGAATAATAAAATTAATACGAACAGGATATAAAACAAGTACGGATAAGATACGAAAACACACTCCTATCCTTAATATAACCTCGTACAGATGTCCGAACGTCAATCTAGCGAAGAATCCGTTCAGCTTCGACCCGGTAAAGGGAAAGGCTATATGGGAATGTCTTTTCTCCCAATTCCTATATCAAGTGATGAAAGTTCATACCAAACAGCAACGGAGGAAGATTCAGATTCATTTGATTTTAACATTCGGCTAGCTCGGATTATTCCAAATCGGAATACGTATGGAGACGTATCAAGTAGATCCAAGAAATCAATGTTGTCAAATGGAAAGGAAGTAATGACTTATCCAGAAGAAAATCCTCAGGGACAGGAATATTATTCAACAATGCAAGATCCTTACTTTGCTCACACTAAAGAAATGGATGCTGAAGAAAGAAAAAAAAAAGAAAAGAAGAAAGGAGAAAATGTTAAGAAGAACGACAAGATCAAGAAGCTGATTATTCAATGGAAGAAATAAAAATCTTAGTAGTTGTGAACAATGCAATTGTAATAAAAGTCGTGCAACCTTCTAGAAACATAAATAAGAGATATATTTAAATTTTCTCGAAATTAGTAATGTATCTTTTAAAGAATTATGTTAAGAAAAGATTGCATAAACTCTCAAGATAATTCTTCAAAGTACCTCTGGAAGTAAGAGAGTAATAGCTAGAAAATAAAGGAAAGGTCCAGGTGGACAAAATCTTAAAGATGACTAAACTCAAGTCGACGCTACGTGAAATAACTAGCAAGGATTAAATGAAACATGACCTAGAAATAAGAATTATAGAAATTCTTGGGGTCTATTTGTACACAAGGTATGTACTAACTATTTCAAGAATATACAAACAAGAAAATATGATGCCTCTCAAGAACCCCATCGACTATTGTCATTAAAATACTTGAAAAATAATATAATTATCGTTTCAAACGATTATCTCAAAAGCAAATAATAAACAATTAGATTGTGTCATTACGAGATGAACAATCTCAAGAAAGATTAGAAAAGAAATATACTCGAAATACGACAGACTTAATTAAACATTCTATAAACAAAAAGAATGTCACACTCTTGTAACAAACATTTTATCGTTAGCATATAAGTAAGAATTTCATTTATACTAAAAATCTATTCTGTTCACAGAATGTCAAACCCAAACAATCAAGAGAATAATGATGAAGCCGATTTAATTTAGGGGGTGTTTGGAATTGCTTATTTTCACCTACTTATAACTTATTAACTTTTTGAAAATAAATAAGATGTTTGGCATTGATTTGATGTGAGAGGGAAAAGTTAATAAGTTACACTTTGTTACTTATTAACTTATTGAAAATATATAATGAGCTTTAGCAAGGAATCCCAAACACCCCCTTATTTGTGTTACCTTATGAATCTAAATTGGTTGGTTGCTTTTCAAGGAATAACAAATTGAAGTTCTAGGTTAGCCCTATCTTATCGTTTGTGATTGGATTAAAATTGTTAATTTTGTTGTACATAAATCCTCGCCCCACAACCTATAGTTATATTCCTGATTTTGCTTCCACTTTTCTGTACACCTTTGAGCAATATGTTATATATAACCTCATGTTCAAATCTTGATTTTACTTTACATTTCAACGGAAAAATTAAATTTGTTATATTTAGTATGCTAAATTACAAAATTTCTTTATTGTATTAGAAAAATATTTATGCATAAGCTCACAAGGTGAATACTCTTTTTCTTTGACCCATCGAGATTCTTACTTGACATTAGATCCAACCCAATAGCATTATACGCACAGCCATAGCCAACCATTTTTTTAACGGGAAAGAATCGGGTTGAGTGATAGGTGATAACCCTATAGATTCGTTCCCATGGTTCGGTCCTTTCCAGTAAAAAGCAGCAAATGAAGGATGTGACATTTAGGCCCGGAAAATGATTTGTAAAATGACATTGATTTCTAGAATTACCTCAAGGATAGAAATATACAGAAGTTGATGTATTATGCGTTTGCGTTATCATTAACTTTAGTGATGATGATATTGTTTTATTCATGAAGATCATGACTTTCTAGCCCAAAATGATTTGTAAAGTGACATCAATTTAGATATTACTCTATCATTAACGTTAATTAAGAACTAATCTTATGATATTGACTTTTTTTTATATAATCACAATAATATAAAAGAAATTTATAAATAAACCCACGTAACACGTAGGCTAAAAACTATTTTTAAATGTTAAGTTCCCATGATGACACATAATTTATATATAAAAGTTTAATATAAAAATGAAGTCAAATATCTATTTTACAAATAAACCATCCACATCGGTTGAACCAGTTTTTCTATTAAAAATTAATTTAAAAAAAAAAATTTATGAACATTTTTTAAGCAAAAGCCGTTCGGCCGGTCTAACCGGTTTAACATGTAAATCAGTTGTCCGACCGGTTCGCTATCCGATCCGCTTATGAAAACTTTGGTTGAGATAAAAAGATGGTTTATTTTGTAAACATTAAGGCATTTAAATACAAATCATTTTTATAAATTGTTATACTCTTTTAACATATTAACCTGTTAGCCATCTTTTTCCTTTAAGCAACAACAATGGGCATTTGTAAGGCTCCGGTCCCGGTGCCTTATAGTGGCGTTGCTCATAAACACAATTCTAAATATCAGAGTTAATTTAAACTTTCGCGGAAATAATAAAAGTTAACCATTCATTACAATCATTCAAAACATATCTCTAAAACATAGCATGAAGTAGCTTATTAAAACGTCATGACAAAAGTCAGTTACGTTGAGTGAGTTCTAGTTAATCATGCCTTGTGTCTCTCTCTCAAGTCATCTGCTTCAATCTATTTAAATGTGTGCATACTAATAGTCAGTTACGCTGAGTGAGTTCTAGTTAATCTGGTAACATACAATACATTCACATACTTATACATATGCATCCAAAGATACATATTATATACCCTGCTTACATTTCTTTCGTACATATATAAGTATATATCTTCTGTCTTTCTTCCATTCTTTCTTATTTAATCATACTTTACATACTTATACGTTTTTAAAGAGCATTACACCCTACTTCCTCGATTATTATAGGGCTCGGTCGCGTTTCTTCCTCGGATATTATTAGGGTCCGGAACCTTCTTCCCCGAGTATTATTAGGGCCCGGTCCCTTTCTACCTCAGATATTATTAGGGTTTGGTCCCTTCTTCCTCGAGTACTATTAGGGCTCGGTCCCTTTCTTTCGTACAACCTTACCATTGCTTTCGTTCATATTTATTTTTATAAACTTTCATACATGCTCTCAATCTTTCATATAATATACGTATATCACTCATGCATCATATATGTAAAACAATCGCATCTTCTAACGATCACCTTTCCAGGCGATACGTGCGATATCCGAAGACCGTTCACGTACCGAAAAGCATTTATTCACAGCCTCAATAAGTATCGCATAAATCATATAAGGCATACACTTACCATTTAAGGTAAGTGTACTAACTAAACACATCGAGTATACACACATCCCCGAAAACATAACACAGAAATGGGCTAGAAACTCACCTGTAAGCAATTCCTTTATGAATTTAACGTTATGCCCTTCTTGAGTTGTGCATGGCTAACTGTGTATCAAAAAACAGGCATCACTTAACTACTCCTAATTATAAGTCATTTCTCATTTTAAAAGTTACCTTACCTTATTAATTAATTACTTATATTTCATATAAGTCCTTATCTATCGTTCACGTACGTGTACGCTATTTATCTTTCGTTTATTTAGAATTACATTCTAGCGTATAAGTCCTCCCTAGTGTATAAGTTACTTCTAGTCCATAAGTACATCTGGAGTATAAGTCTCAATAGAGTATAAGTCATACATATGCGTCACATACATATACGTTCATGTATACATACACGTTACATGGATACATATACGCTGCATACTTATACGTTTATATACTTACATGGTACACACGTACTTATGCATTTACATACTTACACGCTGCTGCTTATACTTATACGGTGCAAACTTATGCGTTACATAGACTTATACGGCATATAAGTTCAGCTCCTTATTATGTGTTTTTAAGGTTTTTCTTGTATTCCGGCGCCGTCAGCCGCCGTTAACCACCATGGTTGGTCGTGGTTTGACCGTTTATGACCTAGGTAGCTTTGGGGTGTCCAAATCTGAGCTAAGGTGGCCCTTAAGCTTGTTTTTGGTTGATTAAACACCCGAATTAAGCTAGATTTAGATTCAAACGGATCATTCAACATCCCGGGGCTGCGGTGTTGGGTTCTAATATGTTGGGTCAGCTCAGATCAACGATTTATTACCTTCGGTTAATCTCGGATTGTTGAAAAACAGAGTAAAGAGTGTTTGGCTAAAGTGTTTGTTTTGGTGGTGGAGGATAAGGTGTGAAATGAATGGAGATGGAAATAATTAGGGTTTAAGGAGTATTTATTGTCCCTAAGCCCATGGACCTTAGGCCCGTCTTACCTTTTAAATCCATAATTAATTCCATCTATCCTTCTATCTTTATTATTATATCATTATTATTATTATTCTATTAACTCAATTTAATTCTTCCAACAAATAATATATTAAATATTATTCTAGAAATTTTGGGATGTTACAAGTTTTTCCTCCTTAAAGAGGTTTCGTCCCCAAAACCTAACTTTTACTTAAACAGATCTGGGTAAAACTTGTGCATTTCTTCTTTAACTTCACAAGTAGCATCCGATCCTTTACGATGCTTCCATATCACTTTAACTAAGGGAATAGTTTTATGAAGAAGCTGCTTTTCCTTATGGTCAACTACCTCAACATGTTTTTCGATATAGTTTAACTGTTCATCAACCTCAATATCTATTAATGGTAAGTGGGACGTCTCATCAGCTATACATTTCCTCATGTGAGAAACATGAAAAGTAGAGTGAATCCCTTCTAACTCTTCAGGAAAATCCAGCTTGTAATCTACCTCACCAACACGCTCTATGATCATAAACGGTCCAATGTACTTTGGACTTAGCTTTCCTCTCTTCCTGAATAGAATAATTCCTTTCCAAGAAGAGACTTTGAGCATCACATTGTCACCAACGTTAAACTCGATTGGTTGTCGCCGCTTATCAACATACGACTTCTGACAGTCTTGAGAATCTTTCATTCTTGCCTTGATATGATCAAACCTTGAAGAGGTTTCTTGCACAATTTCTAGACTTCCAATCTCCATCTGACCAATCTCTCCCCAACATACAAGAGTTCTACAATGTCTACCATACAACACCTCGAATGGTGGCAATCCTATACTCGAATGGTAGTTGTTGTTATAAGAGATGATGCAGTGTATCAATAGAGATTAAAGGCTAATCACGTTGATTCTACGAATACTCGTGATGATCATTCTCCAAACCCCCAAATTCGACCCAAAAGTTAGGAATTTGAAAAGTGAGTTTTTTTTTATTAATTTTTGATCAATGAGAAACCAAAATAGGCTTGAGCCGAAACAAACAGCCATATGCCCAACAACAGCCCAAAACAAAACCCAAAAAGTAGACAAAAAAACATAAAGATGCCCCAAAAGTGTATCTAGAAGGCTTATTTCAGAAAAAACAAACGGATTAACCAGCCTATTGCAGGATATCATAACGTGGCCCATTTTCCAACAGTCGTTTTGACTAGTAGCACGCCTAAAACGGAGGCCCGTAGCCCAAGTTAAGCCCATTTTTGTATAGCCCCTTTTAAAACACGATCTTGGGCCTCCGAAAACACCATGGTCCACTTTTATACACTTGGGCCCACATCAAGGGAACTCCGCAAAATGTGGATGATCGTCCCAACTTCCTCCAAAATATAAAGCACAAGCACGTAGCATATCCTCAAGGGTTTGGATATTCCTTTCAGACTGCCCATCTGTTTGAGGATGATACGCCGTACTGATGTTCAATCTTGTTCCCATAGCTTCATGGAACTTCTTCCAAAACCTCGAAGTAAAGCGAGTATCTCTATCAGACATGATAGATAATGGCACTCCATTTTAGCCACAACATCCTTTATGAATACATTTGCTAACGTTTATGACGTTATGGCTTGTCGTATAGGCAAAGTGAGCACTTTTCGTCAAACGGTCCACTATAACCCAAATGGTATCATGATGTTTAGCTTTACATGGTAGCTTAGTTATGAAATCCATTGTGATGTGCTCCCAATTCCATTATGGTATCTCTAATGGCTGTATCTTTCCATACGGTTTCTGATGTTCCGCTTTGACTTGCAAGAAAGTTAAGGACTTACTGACATAATCTACTACATCATTCTTCATACTCGGCCACCAGTAGTCTCTATTCAAATCTTGATACATCTTGGTAGATCATGGATTAATAGAGTACCTCAACTTGTGAGCTTCATCTAAGATTCAGTCTAGACCCCCATTGCGTGGAATCCATATATGGTCAAACCTAGTCTTCGCAACTTGTGTGTTATCCATCAGTTTTTCTTGTTGTCCGAAAAATCTTTCTTTTTTTATTAATCCAACATCTGTAAGCACCTCTGTCTACACCTTGATGAACTCCTCAAAGAGATCTGTAAGTCCCAAATCTGGATCACTACAATATGATATCAACCCGAACACGATGTTAGTGTGGAATCCAAACACCGTGGTGATTCAAGAACAATAATACGAACAATATGAATAAATGAAAACAATAATACTCCAAATGCACACGATTATATTAACAAATCGTCTGGTACATGAGTTTTCTCTATGGATGGTGGCTACTACTGATTTAATACTAGTTCTGCTCAACAACCACTGAAATAAACACCAAAACCCTATTCAACATGTTCTATATATAGGGTATCCAACACACTAGCCCAACCATAGCCCAAAGCCCACCGAGATCCATATTGGATCTCGGTTTACATACATGGCCCAAGCCCAACCGAAATCCATAGGGATTTCGATACTACATCACCATAACCATAATGCAGTTCTTCAACTTGTCTTCGTTTATGTCACTTTAGTCTTGATCATGTCATGGCGTTTTGATATGAGTCAGTCTAACCAAATTATGGCCCAACAATCCCCCTACCTTAGACTGATGCTTTCAAAACCTTAAGAATCTTTACTTGAACATGATCAGCAACTTCAGCATCTGAATCCAATACTCTACCATCTCCCCCTTATTGACAGCATCATCCAATTTGAATCTCTGATACTTCATATGCTTTCGTTGCAAGAAATCAATCTTGAAAGAACAATCAACTTTGATAGAAAGATCAACCACAATATTTTGAAAACAACTAAATAAAACAAAATAAGACAGACATATTTTTGTAATTTTTATTTTTCTATTATTTTTTTTATATTTTCTTGAAAAGAGTTGAAATGAGATCATACCAGCTAAACCAGCTATAACACAATAACCGATATCATAGTTCATTAGCTGAAGACAAATTTTAAAATGATTTCTTAACATATTTGTTTCGACAAGAGTAATCAAGAAGTAAAAATAAAATAAGACCAAAAACAACAAATAAAACAAATTTAATCACCCGATCTTCTTGTAATTTAGCAAAAATTTGGGATCAAATTTCAGTTTTTGATAAAACTGCCGCCTTTATGAAAAGATCCGAACATGGAATCATATTCTTAAGGTGCTTTCACAAAGATTCATGTTCAGCGTTATTATGACATAAAGAAACAGGTTGATAGCAGGTATAACGAACTTAGAATGATTTTCATTGCATCAATGATATGAATTAGGTTCAGTTCGGAATAAAGCTTTGATGGACATCACTCATGGACCTGTGATGCCTCCTATCTCTTCTCAAAATGTATTTGGCTTTCCCAGATCACCCCAATTTGACTCCAACCCCCTAGTGCTTGATCAAAAGATTTTTATAGATAAACAAACATTAATTTAAGCTTTAAGCTTGAACGTTGGACTTACAAGTCATCCGGACTTACAGGCCTTTCATTTGTGACATGACAGTACTTACTTTTATGCCCCATCTCTGTAGTAATAGTTTGACCCTTTAAGCCTTTAAAATACGAATTTTTTTATTACACAATAATCAAATTTTTTTATTATTATTTTTTTCTTTTTCCCTTCTTTTATAATTAAGCAATAACTTAGAAGCATAATATTTTTGGTGATCAAGACACTAACGAGCTCGTGTATGACTGGGTAATTGCTTTTCTGTCTATCAATCGGAGAGATGTATATGAAGACATGCACATTTCTTCAAAATGACTCTCCACAGTAAGTTTAGCATATATAGTTTATATCACTTCAACTTTTACGCATCATGGAAAGCTACCATACAAATCATTGACTGTTCTAGAGCCTTTTAAGCTTAATAACTTCACCCGTTATACACACAAGAACAATTTATCTATCATTTTCCAAAGGCTGAATCAATTTTCATTTGAAAATATTTTGAATATTCTAAAAAGCTGTTAACTAAATAAATATATCACTTCCCAGAGAATTACAGAGGGTACATATGTTAAGAACTCAGTCACCCCGGTCACTCTTTAGTTTTCAAGTAAATAGCTATCCCGTATGACCACAGGTGGTTAACAGGACCAAAACACATATGAGAATACGTGTCCCTCCAACTTGGAATTACCGATATAATTTTAAGTGAAAGGATTCAAAACACAAAAATACATCACAAATGCCCTGGATACTTTCAGTCTTTAGATAAATGGCTATCCCGTGGATCTACAAGTAGATCACCGGACCAAACATATACAAGTATATGTTCTTCAAATTTGAGCAGCCGACATAATTTTAAGCGAGAGTGAAGTTTGAAAGACATAGATAAAAAAATTTTATTAAACGCACGCACACTCTTTTTTAATTTTTTTAAATTTCTCCCCCTAAATTTGTGCAAAAATTTTGACAGAAAGGAAAACTTTGATGTACAAATTTAACCTCAAAAAGACTCAATCGTCAAAACGTAGTATTTAATAATGATATATGATAAAGTGTGATAGTCAGCCAACTGATGTACTATTATTTCTCATGTACGTTCAAGTCATTTTCACATTTTGAAATAAAACAAAATAAAAACTATACGTGAAAAACTATACGTGAACATATTTTTTGTATATTTTTTTTTAAAAAAAATTAAAATTTTAAAATCTTTTTTGACTGATTAATCTTTCATACCAAAGTGATATGGTTACCTTTATCTTCAAGACATCATTTTCCCATTTGTGAGAATCTACCCCTAAGAATAAGCTTGTATTGAGATTCTGCATCCTTGCGAGTTGAATGTCTAGAACAAACCTTTTAATATGCAATGTATTCCCTAATTTGTTCCTACACACTTAGAGAGCAGATTAAAAACGTTCTATCACCCTAAAATCCCGTCCAGGCAACAAATGTCACACCCTCAAAATCCACTAACGGAGTTTTACCGTCAGAGGGTGTGAACTAACAGGATCAGAATCATTAGTTATAATCAAACCATAAAAACGTTTAAATGAAAATAGGTGCGGAAGCGTAAAAACCAAAAGACAAAAGTTACGTCACGCAAGACGACTTAAAAACCCAAGTAATAATAGTTAAAAACATGTTTGCATATCAGAATGTTCAAAAACCATGCATGATTCTATACCGCGCGCCCGCCTCGGCTACCTGAGAATAACATACTAAAAGTGTCAACACGAGGTTGGTGAGTTCACAAGTTTATATAAAATAAAGCGTTTTGCGTTCAGCGTTTTGCGTTACCAGATAGTGTTAAATCAATTATATATCGATAGGTAGCTAGCCTATACAACAAGTATTACTAAGTGTTCGACACCGAAGCTGACTGTTTATCAAGTGCCTTGTCACCAGGTCATCCAGGCCATGGTACGTGTTAGCCAAAATTACACCCGCTCGACCTCCAGTCGAGTTTAGCGTTTGGTGGGGTTTGTCAAACCCAGTAGTACTACTCAACAGTGACTCGCTATTCCAAATATTAACTGGTTCGATGTGTAGGACTTCAAATGTTTCGTTTGCCACTTAGCCTTTACAAGTGATATATAATTTACTAACAAAATCTTAAATGCGTTTTTCGGATTATGTTATCTCCCCCAAGTGAAAAGCGTTTAAAACAGTTTAAAAGGGGTAAGTGAAACTCACTGTTTGCGAAGAATTCCCAAAATAAATCACCAAGTGATGCGCGTCACAGAAAACTCTCTCTAGCGTTCTAAAACAACAAGGAGATTTTCTAAGTATCGGAACTAATATCGAGTCTCTAGACCCGGCACATAATTCCTAATCACAAGATACGTTTCGTGTTTGTTTTTGAATCGTGTGTGACTTAACGAGTACAATTGTGATACGATACGTGTGTGAGCAATTATTTACGTGTCATGTATTAATAATGTACATCACTAGCAATTACTCCCCGTAAGGGCAATTTGGTCACACATAACAATTAACTAGCAATTATTCCCCGCAAGGGAAATTTGGTCAAAACACGACAACTATTTAGCAAGTATTCCCCGCATGGGCAATTTGGTCAAAACATAACAATTAACTAGCAATTATCATGTTTCATGCATTTTCACAAAATTCAGCAGCTAGTTTCACCGAGACAGAAATTCTACTTGAAAGATTGTACTATTCCACCGATCATAGCATCTCAATTAATTTACCAAAAATCATCAAAAAAGAATGCATGTGTTAGGTTTCCAGAAAATATTTTATTTTATTTTTATTCCACATAGATTTCTCATAATGATCAAAACATTACAGCAAGCTCATAACAGTCAAATTCATGCGCAACAGAATGTTATTTGAAATTCTTGTCAAATGAAAAATCCAACAAATGCAAGATCACTTGGGTTAGGTTCCTAACTCAACAAGTCAACTTCCAGAAGTGGAACCAACCCAATTGGTCTCGTAATTCATGAGATATAATATTTACAAAACAACCTAACAGCAGGTCTAACAACTCAGCTTTGCACAACATTTTTGTAAAATCATAAACATTAACTTTTACACGTCCAAAAATTGCAAATTTATATTCTTTAGAAACTAGACTCAACCTAGTTTACTGTAGTATCAATAATTTCAACCAATTTTCACATTTACACCCCGATACAGTCAATTGAACATCAACAACACAATCTGTCCCGAAACTGTTTGCAACAAAACTCAACATATTAACCATCTATAGACCACAATTCATTCATATAACATTCTAGACCCCATAACCACTATCCATGCATATCAATTACACCATTCATACATGGTTAGGGTTTTATTTGATCTCAAAATCAAAGACACAACAATTAACATGTAACAATATCAATTCTAGTCATCAAATCATCATCAATACATCATCAAATCAAAATAAAACCTATGAACACATATACATATGAAAAATCGGACCTAGGGTTTATAATTAACCCATTCAAAATCAAGATTAAGCATAGAGGATGCATAGGATAGATGTTTATACCTTCCTAGCACCTTAATCTCCAATAAACTTGAACGATTCTTGTATGTATGTGTGTGTGTGATTGACGGCAGCCAAGAACAAGGGAGAAGGGGGGCTGGCCGATCGGTTTTGAGAGAGAAAGAGAGGCTAGGGTTTTAGCTTAATATTATTTAATAACAATCATGTTACATCTAGGTCCCTCCACTTTCAAATGTTACTTTTCTAGCTTAATTAACTAGTTCTAGCACATTTAGTTAACGTTTATAACAATGTTATCACATAACACATAAGTCTAACACATAATTATCACATAATTATTGTTTTGGCGTTTTTCGTTTATTCACCAATCGTTTGCGTCAACTCGTTTGCGTTTCGGTGCAAATCCCGAAAGACTACACATGTAGTAAGTGTCAAGCGTCATTTAAATCCTAGTTTAAATGTAATGAGGTGTGTGTTATAGATCCAATGATCTTTAAGTTTGAATTAACGGAGTTGAGTTAACGGAGTTAACCTGAAATTGACGATTGTCACAACAAATAATCCATTTTATGGTTTAAAGATTTAAAAACAATGGATATTTGCCCTGTCATGTGTCTGGAACAACCCATTTAATAAACAATGAGTTTGTGGTTGTTCCTACACGCATAGTGGGATCAGTTGGACATAGGAACCCAAGTCATAAATGTCTTGGGGTTTCCTTGAGCATCAACATATGTAACCTCTTGCCAACTCATATCTTTCCCATCTTTCACAGAATCATTTGTTAATACGGATTCTGTTTGCTGAGTTTTAAGTTTCCAAGTCTTTCTTGGCTTAGTGAAATTGGAAATAGCAGACTTTGGAGTGGAACAATTCGAATTCGAATTCGAATTCTTAGAACTCTCAACACTCTTTTTTGATTTTTTTTTATTTTTTTTTAACCGAGAACCCAAAATGACCGAGAACTCAATACTTGGCCGAGAACTCTGACCGAGAATAGATTAAGTCAACAGAATGCTTTGACCGAGAACAAGGTTGACCGAGAACTAAATATGTTGACCGAGAACCAAAAAGTGTTGACCGAAAACTTTTAAATCTGGCCATGAACCCTCAAATCTGGCCGAAAACGATCAGACTTCACAAAAGACTTGAAAGATTTGACCGAAAACCCATAAACCACCTGAGAACTAATTTCCTTGGCCAAAAACTAGAGATTCAGTTTTACTTTGAAAGTAACAAACTCCCGAATTTAGTGGAATTTGATTTGTTTCCAAAACAAAATCAATCTTTCACCAAAAACAGTTCTTACTCTTCTCTAATCAATAGTTCGCCGGAAAAACGCTTACTCCTCACTAATAGAGATCTTGAATCTGTTGATATCAAACCTAGCATTGAAATGTTCAAAAGACTCTGATACCAATTGTAAGTCCCTAATCCCTAATCTGGATCACTACAACTATAATATCAAACAACCAAGTATAAGTGCGGAATCCTAATACTTGGTGACTCAAGAACACAAGCAAACGCAAACAAGTAACACCAGCAATGCTTCAAAACACACGTATATATTATTATACGTCGGGTGCTTAAGAACTAACGATACAGGCACGTCTAGTAAACTCGTAGACGACCAAAACTTAGCAAGTCAATGAGCAACCTAACCCTATACAAGACATGGTCTATATATAGGGTACCAACACAACTGGCCCAACTATAGCCCAAAGCCCACCGAGATCCATATTGGATCTCGGTTTACATACATAGCCCAAGCCCAATTGAAATCCATAGGGATTTCGGTACTACATCACCATAACCATAATGCAATTCTTCAACTCGTCTTCGTTTATGTCACTTTAATCTTGATCATGTCATGGCCTTTGGATATGCGACAGTCTAACCAAATTATGGCCCAAAAATCTCCCCCCTAGACTGATGCTTTCAAAACCTTCAGAATATTTACTTAAGCATAATCAGCAACTTCAGCATCTAAATCCAATACTCTACAATCTCCCCCTTATTGACAACATCATCCAATTTGAATCTCTGATACTTCATATGCTTCCGTTGCAAGAAATCAATCTTGAAAGAACAATCAACTTTGATAGAAAGATCAACAACAATATTTTGAAAACAATTAAATAAAACAAAATAAGACAGACATATTTTTGTAATTTTTATTTTTCTATTATTTTTTTATATTTTCTTGAAAAGACTTGAAATGTGATCATACCAGCTAAACCAACTATAACACAATAACCGATATCATATTTCATTAGCTGAAGACAAATTTTAAAATGATTTCTTAACATATTTGTTTCGACAAGAGTAATCAAGAAGTAAAAATAAATAAGACCAAAAACAATATATAAAACAAATTTAATCACCCGATCTTCTTGTAATTTAGCAAAAATTTGGGATCAAATTTCAGTTTTTGATAAAACTTCCGCCTTTATGAAAAGATCCGAACGTGGAATCATATTGTTTAAGGTGTTTTCACAAAAATTCATGTTCAGCGTTATTATGACATAAAGAAACAGGTTGATAGCAGGTATAACGAACTTAGCATGATTTTAATTGCATCACTGATATGAATTAGGTTCAGTTCGGCATAAAGCATAGATGGACATTACTCATGGACCTGTGATGCCTCCTATCTCTTCTTAAAGCGTATTTGGCGTTTCCCAAATCACCCCAATTTGAGTCCAACCCCCTAGTGCTTGATCAAAATATTTTTATATATAAACAAACAATAATTTAAGCTTTAAGCTTGAACGTTGGACTTACAAGCCATCCGGACTTACAGGCCTTTCATTCAAGACATGACAGGACTTAATTTTATGCCCCATCTCTGTAGTTCTAGTTTGACCCTTTAAGCTTTTGAAATACGAAGATTTTTTTATTTTTGCTTCACAATAATTCTTTTTTTTATTTTTATTATATATTTTTCTCTCTCTTGTTTTTACTTCAGCAAAAACTTAGAAACGTAACTTTTTTGGTGATCAAGACACTAACGGGCTTGAGTATGACTGGGTAATTGCTTTTCTGTCTATCAATCGGAGAGATTATATGGAGACATGCACATTTCTTTAAAATGACTCTCCACAGTAGGTTTAGCAAATTTAGTTTATATCACTTCAACTTTTACGCATCATGGAAAGCTACCATACAAATCAATGACTGTTCTAGAGCCTTTTAAGATTAATAACTTCACCCGTTAAGCACACTGAAACAATTTATCTATCACTTTCCAAAGGTTGGATCAATTTTCATTTGAAAATGTTTTGAAGCTTCTAAAAAGTTGTTAACTGAATAATGATATCACTTCCCATAAATTACAGAAGACAGTTTAAAACTCAATCGCCCCTGTCACTCTTATTTTTAGGTAAATGGTTATCCCGTATGTCCACAAGTGGTTAACAGGACCAAACACATATGAAAATACATGTCCCTCCAACTTAGAGTTACCGACATAATTTTAAGAGAAAGAATTCAAAACAAAACGCATCACAATCGCCCCAGATGCTTTCAGTCTTTAGATAAATGGTTATCCTGTGAATCTACAAAAAGGTCACCGGACCAAACATATACAAGTATGTTTTCTTCAATCTTGAGCAACCGAAATAATTTAAGCGAGAGTGAATTTTGAAAAACATAATCAAAACTTTTAATTTTTTTATTTATTAAACACACACGCTCTTTTTGAATTTTTTGATTTTTCTCCCCCTTGGTTTGTAGCTTCGTTCTTGTTTATTTCACTTCAGGCTTGATCATGTCATGGTCTTTTGATATGCGTCAGTCTAACCAAATCGTGACCCAACAATCTTGCCCTTAGACTGATGCTTTCAAGATCTTCATAATCTTTACTAGAACATAATCAGCAACTTATGTGATCAGCAACTTCAGTGTAACAAACTTCCGAGAAAGTAGGGATTTTGATTTGTTTCCAAGCCAAAACCAATCCTTTCCAAAGAACAAACCTCCTTCTCCGACCACCCTTTTCACTAGAAAAAAAAAACAAGTGAACCACCAAAGGATCAAGATCTTGAATTCGTTAATATCACATTAACGAGCCTGAATTCGTCCAAGGCTCTGATACTAATTGTAAGTCCCGAATCTGGATCACTACAACTATGATATCAACAAACAAATATTGGTGCGGAAATCCAACACTTGGTGACTCAATTGTTAGTCCCGAATTTGGATCACTACAATATGATATCAAATCGAACACGATGTTAGTGCGGAATCCTAACACCGTGGTGATTCAAGAACGAGATAAATGAAGAACACGAATATAATAAACACGATAATACTCCAAATGCACATGATTATATTAGTAAATCGTCTAGTATATGAGATTACCCAAAATCGGTATTTTCTCTCTAGATGGTGGCTCTCAAAATGTTCAACCACTGCTCAACCTCTTTGACTTCTGAAAAATTATTTTTCTTTTAACAGTTTCTAAATCATTTGAGTGCAAACCTGTCATATTAACTTTGAATCCTTGAGTATCTGTGACCCGTTGTACAGATACTCGTGGTTTTATAAAATAAGCATTTTGTTTAACCACTGGATTCGGTTGAAACCTATTACCTTTCACCAGAGAAGCTTATCTATTAACAGGATGATAGTGACACTCCTTTATCAAATGACCGCTGTTCCCGCAAAAGAAACACGCCTTCATCCTTCTTCTAATGTCAACGGAAGCACTTGCCTCATGTTGGAATTCCTTCTTAGTAAAGGTTTTTCCATTCTTCTTGTCCCATGGTGCGGCCTTCTGATTTTGCTTGTAATAGGGAGCATATAGACGATAAACAAAATTTCTGGCTATATGTCCTAGCGTGCCACAGTGGTAACAGGTTTGCCTCTTAATATAAATATCACCCACTAATTTATCAACACATGGATATCCTGAGGATCTATGAGGACGAGACTGTCCTTGTTGTGCTGATTTCTTACGTGCCTTCCCTTTGTTTCCATAACTCTATGTATTATTATAGTACAATTTTGAGTTGTGGTGTTATATGAGTTTGATGACACGTTAGAATAAGATTCATTTTCACTAGGCTGAACCCATTTACTATCAGAATCAACATCATTTACTATATCTGCACATGAAGTAGAAGCATCAAAATTGTTCACACATTTAAAAAACAGGCTTGATTTTCTCTAGGGATCCTGATCCAACAATTTCAGATTGAACCTGTTTACCATACTTCATGTCTTTTACCTTTTCTTCCTGCTCTTTGGTAAGAGGAAGACTAGTATGGTTGTCAATGTATGGTGGGGGTACCTGACTATATCCAATACCCTCTCCCTCATTCTCTTTCCACCATAACTGATTTTCAATCATTTAATTGACTACTTTATTGGAACCCTCAAATTTTTTGAAATCAAGTTCAGCCCTTTCAAATTTACTAGTTAGATTCAGAATTTCTAACTTGGAAGCTTCCAGTTTAGTAGTTAGTTCGGCGATTTCCTATTTGGCATCTAGGTGGTGACAACTTTTTATACTGAAATCTGATTTAAGCTTAGCGACATCCTTTTCTGTGATTCTATTTTGTCTAGGAAAGCTTTTACATTTTTCTTAAGCTTAAAATTTTTAGATTTTACTCTTTCCATGTCTCTGATTAAATTATCATTGTGAAGCTTATATAATTCTATTTTATCAACACAATCTTGAGAACATGTTTGAAAACTTACCTCAGTAGGAAAACTCTGAAATACTACTCGTGAGGGAGCAGACTGATTAAGAGTACTTCCAAACATTGTGACGAGTTGTGGAGAATCCATTGAGTAATTAATCTGATTTTCCCGCCAAAATTTTTTGAAAAAAATATGATCGCCAAAATTCTCAAGAAAAATTTCCCACTCAAGAGAAGTGTCTAGGAAAACTTTCATTCAAAACAAATTTTTCCGAATTTCCCGCCAAAAATTCACCGAAAATCACCCGAAAATAATGTCTGAGAACCCTTAATTTACCCCGAAATCAAACAAAATTTTCTTGAGAACAATGTTGACTGTTTCAGATTTGCAACCAACTGAATCCCTTGAATTATGGGATTCAAATACTTTCCAAACCAACCAAATCTATAGCAAAAAATAGGGCTTCGTCTTCTCTGATTAAGAACTCGCTGGAAAAACAACAAAACCACCAAACCCTTAGATCTTGAATCTGTTGATATCAAAATAACGAGCCCTGAAAGGTTCAAAAGGCTTTGATACCAATTGTAAGTCCCGAATCTGGATCACTACAATATGATATCAACCCGAACACGATGTTAGTGCAGAATCCAAATACCGTGGTAATTCAAGAACAATGATACGAACAATATGAATATATGAAAACAATAATACTCCAAATGCACACGATTATATTAACTAATTGTCTAGTACATGAGTATTCTCTATGGATGGTGGCTACTACTGATTTAATACTGGTTCTGCTCAACAACCACTGAACTAACCACCAAAACCCTATACAACATGTTCTATATATAGGGTATCCAACACACTAGCCCAGCTATAGCCCAAAGCCCACCGAGATCCATATTGGATCTTGGTTTACATACATAGCCCAAGCCCAACCGAAATCCATAGGGATTTCGGTACTACATCACCATAACCATAATGCAATTCTTTAACTCGTCCTCGTTTATGTCAGTTTAGTCTTGATCATGTCATGGCCTTTTGATATGCGTCAGTCTAACCAAATTATGGCCCAACAAGATCTGAGTTAATAATCAACTTATAAGACTTCATTGTTGTAATGAATTCTTCATTCTTCTGGCTTAGCGCGTCTGCAACCACATTTTCCTTTCCAGGATAGTATTTGATATTACAGTCGTAGTCCATTGTCAACTCTAACCATCTCCTCTGTCTCATGTTCAACTCTTTATGCTTGAAGAAATACTTTAAACTCTTATGATCCGTATAAATAATACACTTAGTACCATACATGTAATGTATCCATATCTTGAGGGCATGCACGACTGCTGCTAGATCTAAATCATTTGTCGAGTAGGTACTCTAATGAACCTTCAACTATCTGGACACATAAGCTATAACCTTTCCCCGTTGCATTAACATGCAACCCAACCCACGATGCGAGGCATCAATACAAGCAACCAAATCCTCGTTACCTTTGAGTAGAGCGAGGATTGGAGCTTGCGTGAGTCTGTTTGTTAGTTCCTCAATAGCCTCCTCCTGAAACTTACCCCAATTGAACACTACAGAGTTTTGGGTCATTCCAGTCAACGGTGCGGCTATTTTGGAGAAGACATCAATGAATCTCCTATAATAGCCAGCCAACCCTAAGAAGCTGCGTATATTAGTCGGGTTCTGCGGAGTCTTCCAATTTGTTAATGCCTTAATATTAGTTGGGTCCACAGTAATCCCTTCAGAGCTGATTACGTGACCTAGAAACTGCACTTCACGCAACCAAAATGCGCACTTTGAAAACTTAGCATATAACTTTTTCTTTATTAGGATCTCTAATACTTCTCGTAAATGCTCCACGTGGTCAAACTGTTTGAATTGATTTTGAATCAATTTTCATGATGAGATGGATAATTGAGGCTTAATTAATTGATATTCAGCTCGTAATCAAATTAGTAAGGTTCGATTTGGTTTAATAGTGTTATTACTAGTTAGTTGAGTGGAATTGAAGTTTATTGGTATTGCTGGAAACAGAGGTTTCTGTTAAAAGGATAATTTGGATTTCGGATGAGTTTGGATAAGATATGGACGTTTGGATATGTTAGGGTTTTTTCGCTGGGTTTAGACGATTCGATTAATCTATTAACTGTGTAATTTGGTTGAGTTACGGATGAGATATCCATTGTTAATTGATTGTTTTGGATCAACGTCTGGGTATGGGATTGAAGATCTGGAAATTTATATTTGAAGGACCCATTCGTTACATTATAACGATTCATTCGTGATACTGTAGCCTCCATTCGCTATCAGCCAATAACCGTTTATTGACACATGGCTGTTTGTTACAACTGACCATTCGTGTACTGTAGCTCATTCGTCATCAAATTCCTATTCGCAGTCAACTCATTCGTTATGGAAACACATTCGTGATAGACTGATTCGTTTCCCTATTCATTACTTTATCCGTTACCTCATTCGTCTAGCCATCCGTTATGCCATTCGTTATGCTATTTGTTTAGTCATTCGTAAGCTGATTCGTTACAATTGAATCATCATTCGTGATAGCTATTCGTGATACCATTCGTTACCAAAACTTTTTAACCTCATTCGTGTTACTTTTTACTATACGTTATCACTTTCAATCCATTCATTACATGACTTACCCATTCGTTACTGAAACTTACAGTTTGCACCCTTAAGTTTTTATTTTGGACAAATTTAACCTAAACTTGAATTTGTTGATGGTTTAATCCATATTGTTAACATGGCTGGCTTTTATACATTAACATCTCAAGATATGATGATGCAATATATGCTCAACTTAGACGCTGAAATTGGTTCACATTTTAAATGTCCCCGATTAATGAAATTCAGTGACTTTGCTATGTGGGAACCAAGATTTCGATCGTGTTTAAGATATGTACAACCTGATTGCTCGAGATGTCTTGATGATGTGTATATTAATACTTTGTTTGGTGATGCAACTACTAGGTTTGAACCAAAATCTTTTAATGCCTATACTCAGGATGATAAAAAAGTATCTTTGTTTCAACACATCAAGATGAGAAGCATAGGTAATACACAAGAGAGCAAGAAGGTTATGTTAAAGTTTCAGTTCAGAAACTTTAATTTGTTGAAGGGAGAGAGCAGTTGAGGAGATGCTGACTAGGTTTAATCATCTAATTCCTGAGATGAACCAACTGAATCTGACAAGATTGACACTGTCAGGAATGCTTTACCGGATTCTTATTCAACTTTTATGCTTGTGCTAAAAGAAGACAGTTTCTTCAAAATTTAAGATCTAACTACTATGGAGTTTATGTAGAAAGAGAGTATGACATGAAGTGTCAAAAGTCTTCAAAAGAAAATCAAGATCCAACTTTGTATGGAGGATCTATACCATTAAGCAGCACTACATCCCCAATCAATTCTTTCCATTATCAAACTTCTCAAGATGTGCCATCTTCACTCAATGAATCAATGCCAAATGTTTGTTTCATGGCGTCTGGTACACATACAAATTCTGGTTGATCAACTAGTGCTAGTAATGCTTTTACTCAACCACCAAATGTGAACATGAAAGAAGTTGAACAACACTTTTCTTTTCTAATTGCTTTCATGAGTTCATATGAAAATCTGGTGAGTGGTAAAATTTCCACAAGTGAGCTTACAGATGAAGACTATGACCAGATCGATCCATATGATTTGGAATTAATGGATTTGAAATGGAATATGACAATGGTTGTTCGTAAGGTAAAGAAGTTCATGCAGAGGACAGGAAAAGATCTACCTACCTTGAACAATAGAGTTGGTTTTGACAAGCTTAAAGTAAGATGTTATAATTGTCAAGATTTTGGTCACTTTGACAAAGAATGTGACAAGCCGAAGAAAGAATAAAATGGACCCCTTAATCAAGAAAGAAGCTTGGGCAAGAAGTACACTGACTTAATTGAAAAAGGTTTTTGGGGTGATTCTTCTAAAGCTGCTGGTTCACAAGCTTTGCTCACATCTGAAGGGATTGACTAGAATCAAAGGCTATTGGGTAATGGCAATCAAGCTAATCTTGCCATGTTTGATCAAGCTGAGAATTTTCAAGACGATCAAGGAGATGGATTGACTACCGAGAACGAATTAGAAGCTGAATTAGATTATGATATTTCATGCAACATGCATCCAACGTCTTTTGCATGTATGGCCAAGATTGATGAGGTTAGTCCTATTTCTATCTCTACTGTGTCTGAAAATGTTTCAACTAATTCCATTAAATTATCTGAAATTGTGTCTTGTGATGTTTGTGAGGAATTCAAGTCAAAATATGACTTAATTCATGCTCAAATCGAATCACTTTTGAAAGAACTTGCTTCGATGAAAGATAACTACAGATGACCATCTTATTTTCAAAAGAAATCAAAGGACAAAATAGAAAGATTGTCTAATAGTAATCATGATCTGAAAGCCGAACTAAGATAACCGAGCTTGAGAATGAAATTCTTGAGTTAAAGAACAAGTTGGGTAAATTGAGAAACTCATCTTTTCTATTGATCGAAATTATTGAAGCTTCTGGAAAACAAAAGGCTTCAAAGAATGGGTTCGGATTCTTCGAGGTACCTCTACCGTTTTTCAATGACTACCCAAATAATCTATTTTCTGATAAAGATGAAAATGTTAAGACTGCTAAACCTGAAATAGTAGTAAAAGTGGAAAAACCAACACCAACTTCTCATGTCAAACCAACTATTCCTCTAGAATCTCACATTCAACACACCAAAAAGTTTTTCAACACTGATTAAAAGGTTGTAATCGAGGATATATTTAAACCTCAAGTTATACACAAGGCTAATAATATTACACATTCAAATCACATTTTGTGTGACTGATGTGCGAAAATGTATCTATGAAAACTACGACTCACAACTAAGCTTTAAATTAAAACGGAATATCCTAACTTAAGTTCACACAACCGGCAAGTGTACCGATCGTATGTAGTAAAGTCTAAGGATGTCCGAGTATAGAACACAAAGACACGTGAGGTGGCTCAGATTACTAACCCTACTCAAGTCCTGCTTAAATAATATATTTGTTTAACTTATATATCTAAACTAATTTAACTAACTCACTTAAGTTAACGGAACTAACTAGAAAACTTAACGAAACTAACAGAGCACTTAACTAATATGGAGAATACTTCTACCTACGTAAGAATCAAATTAACAGTCTAACAAGCTAAGGGATTGAATGATCTCACGACACTGGTATCTAAAGATGACACATCTAAGGTTCGCTCAATAAAGCTAGATCACCTCTCGGTCTCACTAACAAACCCTAACTTACACTTAATTGATTTTTAAAACAAACCGGGAAACAAATGCTAAGGTTTTCTAATGTCGACACTCCTTTCGGACTAACCGACACACGACCCTAATGGAAACGAATACTACACAGCCAAGGATAGAGGAACAATTTGGTTTAACATAAACTAGACCAACTAATCTCTCATAAACCCAAACCCGACATGAACTGAACCCGCTTTCTCGCAACCTAATCCTAACAAGTAAAAGCTATGAGACGAGTTTACTTCCTATCACCTCTAGGTCTCTTAGAAGGTGTTTATTCGCTGACGTATTTCAATTAACAATCTCAACAAAACCCTACGGTTGTTCCTACCGCAAACAAACTCTAAACACAAAGTAAAGAATTGAACATGCAACTATCAGTCAAAACCAATTCAATTAATCGAAGCACGAGTTTATGAGATGATATTAAAAATATGGCAGCCCCTAAACACAACCTAATTCATCGTTAAACCAAACTTTCAATAGCAATTCAAGTCATATTAATCAAACAATCCATTTTGTTCATCAAAAGCGAACAATAATCATCTAACTTAGGGAGAACAAAGAAGTTTAGCCGATCATAATCAATGAACAGTAGATAAAATAGATAAAAATGATAAAAATGTTCATATAAATCTGATTACAAAAGGTTTGAATGATTAAAAACCAAAAACGAACTCACAAAAGTTAAAATAGTCAAAACCAACAACCAATGGATACAAGATAGAACCGTTAGCTTGTCCTCCTTGGTTTCTCCTCTAGAGCAGGTGTGGTGGCTGGAAAATTTTTTTAATTCGTTCATAGGGTATTAGCCCTTTATATATATGTTTAAACACCTCCTTCCTAATATAAAATAGGTTAAAACAAGCCCACAATGCCCACTAGAAGACAAAATAGATGGAGTAGCTAATTCCTAAACATTCTTGGCAGCCTTTGGGACATTTGGACTTCGCATAGCACAGGCATGGATGCCTCACCTGGTTGCGTAGCGCGGCCAGGTCCTAGGTGCTCGTTTCTTCGTTTTATGACTCGTTTAACTTCAAACGCGCATACTGGCTTCATCCGAATCTCGTTTGAGCTGATTCTTTCTTAATTAAACTCGTTTTTTCGCTCTCTTCAACATGGGACCTATCATATACACAAACATTTAATTTCATGCAAGAACAAGTTATAACGACGCCAAAAATTTGATGTGTGTCTAATGAATGCCCTTTCTAAGGAACTCACAACTAAACTTTAAATTTATAAAACGAAACTCTTAATGAATCCACACACAACTGGCAAGTGTACCGATCACAAGTAGTATAGACCTAAGAAGTCCGAGTATCTAACACAAGGACACGGGAGAACACCTATGATATCTAAACCCTAGACAAAACCTTTATAAGAATAATATTTTTTTAGATTGATTTTTTATAATTAAACTACTTGACTTAAATTACTTTAACCAAATTAATTAAATTAACTTACTTAACCGGACTAAAGAAACTGACCGACAAATGGGGAAAACGTATACCTAGGTAAGAATCAAATTGAAGGTCTAACAAGCTAATGGATTGAATGATCTCACGACACCAGTATTTGCGGATGACACAACTAAGGTTCGTTCAAGAAAGCTAGATCACCTCTCGGTCTCAGTAACAAACCCTAAGTTACACTTAATTGATTTTAAGAACAAACAGGGAAACGAATGCTAAGGTGTTCTAATGTCGACTCTCCTCTCGGTCTCACTGACACACGACCCTAATGGAACGAATACTACGCAACCAAGGATAGAGGAACAATTTGGTTTAACATAAACTAGATCAACTAATCGCTCACAAACCCAAACCCGACAAGAACCGAACCCGCTCTCGCGCAATCCTAATTCTAACAAGTAAAAGCTATGAGACGAGTTTACTTCCTATCACCTCTAAGTCTCTAAGAAGGTGCTTAGCCGCTGACTTATATCAATTAACAATCTCACAAAACCCTATGGTTGATTCTACTGCAATCAAACTCTAAACACAAAGTAAAGAATAGAACATACAACTATCAATAAAAATCAATTCAATTAATCGAAGTATGAGATTATGAGATAAAACCAATAAAATCACAGCCACTAAACACTCCGTAAATCATCATTAAACCAAACTTTCAATAGCAATTCATGTCATATTCATCAAACACTCCATTTAGTTCATCAAAACCGAACAATAATCACCTAACCTAGGTAGAACAAAGAGGTTTAGCCAATCATAATCAATGAACAGTAGATGAAATAGATATAAATGATAAAAATGTTATTATAAATCTTATTACAAAAGGTTTGAATGATTAAAAACCAAAAACGAACTCACAAACGTTAAAATAGTCAAAACCGACAATCGAATGATAAAATATAGAAACGTAAGCTTGTCCTCCTTGGTTTCTCCTCTAGAGCAGGTGTGGTAGGTGGAAAAATTATTTTTAATTCGTCCATAGGGTATTAGCACTTTATATATATGTTTAAACACCTCATTCCTAATATAAAATAGGTTAAAACAAGCCCACAAGGCCCACTAGAAGACAAAATAGATGGAGTAGCTGATTCCTGAACATTCTTGGCAGCCTTTGGGACATGTGGGACGTCACATAGAGCGGGAATGGATGCCTCACCAATTCGCGTAGCGTGGCCAGGTCCTGGGTGCTCGTTTTTTCGTTTTTTGACTCGTTTATCTTCAAACGAGCATACCAGCTTCATCTGAATGCCGTTTGAGCTGATTCTTTCTTCATTAAACTCGTTTTTTTTCTCTCTTAAAAATGGGACCGATCATATACACAAACATTTAATTTCATGCAAGAACAAGTTATAACGGCACCAAAAACTTGATGTGTGTCTAATGAATGCCCTTTTTAAGGAACTCACAACTAAGATTTAAATTTATAAAACAAACTCCTAATTAATCCACACACAACCGGCAAGTGTACCGATCACAAGTAGTATAGACCTAAGAATCCGAGTATCAAACACAAGGACATGGGAGAACGCCCATGATATCTAAACCCTAGACAAAACCTTCATAAGAATAATATTTTTTTAAATTGATTTTTAATAATTAAACTACTTGACTTAAATTACTTTAACCAAATTAATTAAATTAACTTACTTAACCGGACTAAAGAAACTGACCGACAAAACTTTCCTTATTTAGAAACTTAACTGGCAATGGGGAAAACGTATACCTAGGTAAGAATCAAATTGAAGGTCTAACAAGCTAATGGATTGAATGATCTCATGACACGGATATTTAAGGATGACACAACTAAGGTTCGTTCAAGAAAGCTAGATCACCTCTCGGTCTCACTAACAAACCCTAAGTTACACTTGATTTATTTTAAGAAAAAACAGGGAAACGAATGCTAAGGTGTTCTAATGTCGACTCTCCTCTCGGTCTCACTGACACACGACCCTAACGGAACGAATACTACGAAACCAAGGATAGAGGAACAATTTGGTTTAACACAAACTAGGTCAACTAATCGCTCACAAACCCAAACCCGACAAGAACCAAACCCGCTCTCGCGCGATCCTAATTCTAACAAGTAAAAGCTATGTGTCACACCCTTAAAATCCACTAACTGAGTTTTACCGTCAGAGGGTGTGAACTAACAGGATCGGAATCATCAGTTATAATCAAACCATAAAAACAAAGTTTTCAAACCACGAAAACGTTTACGAGTAATTAAATGCGGAAGCGAAAAAAACCATGAAATAAATGTTGCGTCACGTAGGACGACTTAAACCAATTGATAACAGTTTTAAAAATAGTTTGCATAACAAAAGCGTTTCAAGCAATGCATGATCCTATACCGCGCGCCCGCCTCGGCTACCTGAGAATAACATACTAAAAGTGTCAACACAAAGTTGGTGAGTTCACAAGTTTAAATAAAATAAAGCGTTTAGCGTTTTGCGTTCAGCGTTACCAGATAGTGTTAAATCAATTATATATTGATAGGTAGCTAGCCTATACAACAAGTATTACTAAGTGTTCGACACCGAAGCTGACTGTTTATCAAGTGCCTTGTCACCAGGTCATCCAGACCATGGTACGGGTTAGCCAAAATTACACCCGCTCGACCTCCAGTCGAGTTTAGCGTTGGGTGGGGTTTGTCAAACCCAGTAGTACTACTCAACAGTGACTCGTTATTCCAAATATTAACCGGTTCGATGTGTAGGACTTCAATTGTTTCGTTTGCCACTTAGCCTTTACAAGTGATATATAATTTACTAACAAAATCTTAAATGCGTTTTTCGGAGTATGTTATCTCCCCCAAGTGAAAAGCGTTTAAAACAGTTTAAAAGGGGTAAGTGAAACTCACTGTTTGCGAAGAATTCCCAAAATAAATCACCAAGTGATGCGCGTCACAGAAAACTTTCTCTAGCGTTCTAAAATAACAAGGAGATTTTCTAAGTATCGGAACTAATATCGAGTCTCTAGACCTGGCACATAATTCCTAATCACAAGATACGTTTCGTGTTTGTTTGTGAATCGTGTGTGACTTAACGAGTACAATTGTGATACGATACGTGTGTGAGCAATTATTTACGTGTCATGTATTAATAATGTACATCACTAGCAATTACTCCCCGTAAGGGCAATTTGGTCACACATAACAATTAACTATCAATTATTCCCCGCAAAGGCAATTTGGTCAAAACACGACAACTATTTAGCAAGTATTCCCCGCAGGGGCAAATTGGTCAAAACATAACAATTTACTAGCAATTATCATGTTTCATGCATTTTCACAAAATTTAGCAGCTAGTTTCACCGAGACAGAAATTCTACTTAAAAGATTGTACTATTCCACCGATCATAGCATCTCAATTAATTTACTAAAAATCATCACTAAAGCATGCATGTGTTAGATTTCCATAACATATTTTATTTTATTTTTATTCTACATAGATTTCTCATAATGATCAAAACACTACAGCAAGCTCAGAACAGTCAAATTCATGCGCAACAGAATGTTATTTGAAATTCCTGTTAAATGAAAAATCCAACAAATGCAAGACCACTTGGTTTAGGTTCCTAACTCAACAAGTCAACTTCCAGAAGTGGAACCAACCCAATTGGTCTCGTAGTTCATGAGATATAATATTTACAAAACAACCTAACAGCAGGTCTAACAACTCAGCTTTGCACAACGTTTTTGTAAAATTATAAAGGTTAACTTTCACACGTCCAAAAATTGCAAATTTATATTCTTTAGAAACTAGACTCAACCTAGTTTACTGTAGTATCAATTATCTCGACCAATTTTTACATTCACACCCCGTTACAGTCAATTAAACATCAATAACACAATCTGTCCAGAAACTGTTTGCATCCAAACTCAACATATTAACTATCTATGGACCTTAATTCATTCATATAACACTCTAGACTCCATAATCACTATCCATGCACATCAATTACACATTACATACATGATTAGGGTTTTTGTTTGAACTCAAATAAAAAACAAAAACAATTAACATGTAATAACATCAATTCTAGTTATCAAATCACAATCAATACATCATCTAATCAAGATAAAACATATGAACACATATACATATGAAAATCGGACCAAGGGTTTATAATTATACCTTCAAAAACACCAATACAAGCAAGAGGAAGGTAGGAGATGGCTAGAAATGAATGTAGGATGCTTCAATTGTGAAAAACCAAGATCAAAACCAAGTGATATGTGTGTGTATGTGTGCCGATCGCAAGGAGAGCAATGGGGGGGGGGGCTGCCGTCGACTTGGGAGAGAAAGAGAGAAGGGAGTTTAGGGTTTAGGTTAATATTAATAATAATAATATAATACACTTTGGTCCCTTAACTTTCAAATGTTACTTTTCTAGCTTAATTAACTAGTTCTTGCATATTAAGTTAATGTTTATAAGAATGTTATCACATAACACATAAGTCTAACACATAATTATCACATAATTATTGTTTTGACGTTTTTCGTTTATTCACCAATCGTTTGCGTCAACTCGTTTGCGTTTCGGTGCAATTCCCGAAAGACTACACATGTAGTAAGTGTTAAGCGTCGTTTAAACCCTAGTTTAAATGTAATGAGGTGTGCGTTACAGATTCAATGATCTTAAGTTTGAATTGACGGAGTTGAGTTAACGGAGTTAACCTGAAATTGACGATTGTCACATCATTCCCATGTTAAAGAATTTTCGTCCCCAAAATTTGAGTCAAGTCATGATGAGTGTCTGAAAAAGTAAGAAAAAAATTTTCAGTTTGTCATACTATGAGACGAGTTTACTTCCTATCACCTTTAAGTCTCTAAAAAGGTGCTTAGCCGCTGACTTATATCAATTAACAATCTCACAAAACCCTATGGTTGATCCTTCCGCAATCAAACTCTAAACACAAAGTAAAGAATTGAACATACAACTATCAATTTAAATCCATTCAATTAATCGAAGTACGAGATTATGTGATAAAACCAATAAAATCACAGCCACTAAACACAACGTAAATCATCATTAAACCAAACATTCAATAGCAATTCATGTCATATTCATCAAACAATCCATTTAGTTCATCAAAACCGAACAATAATCACCTAACCTAGGTAGAACAAAGAGGTTTAGCCAATCATAATCAATGAATAGTAGATAAAATTGACATAAATGATAACATGTTCATATAAATCTGCTTACAAAAGGTTTGAATAATTAAAAACCAAAAACAAACTCACAAACGTTAAAGTAGTCAAAACCGGCAACCGAAGGATATAAGATAGAACCGTAGCTTGTCCTCCTGGGTTTCTCCTCTAGAGCAGGTGTGGTGGCTGGAAAAAGTATTTGTAATTCGTTCATAGGGTATTAGCCATTTATATATATGTTAAATGGCTGGAAAAAACACCTCCTTCCTAATATAAAATAGGTTAAAACAAGCCTACAATGCCCAGTAGAAGTCAAAATAGATGGAGTAGCTGGTTCCTGAACATTCTTGGCAGCCTTTGAGATATGTGAGACATTGCATAGCGCGGTCATGGATGCCTCACCTGGTCGCGTAGCGCGGCCAGGTCCTAGGTGCTCGTTTCTTCGTTTTCTGACTCGTTTATCTTCAAACACGCATACCGGCTTCATCCGAATCCCGTTTGACCTGATTCCTTCTTCATTAAATTCATTTTTTCGCTCTCTTCAACATGGTACCTATCATATACACAAACATTTAATTTCATGCAAGAACAAGTTATATTCGTTAACGGTTTACGCATAAAACAACACAAAAACGGAATAAAACGCTATGTGGTTCATTCATCCTTCTATTGGTAAATTAAACACGAGTCATGTGTTTAACCTAAAGTGGGTATACAAAGTTTTCGATGAGAACAACATTACCCTACACTTATTCAAACTTGAATTGATTGAGATTGTCTTTCAGTACAAGACCTCTAGTTTACATGATCTTGAACAAGCTTTCGAAAGATCTAAATCGTTAAACAAGCCTTTCGTTAGACCAATTTTGAAACAACACATTAATACTATTAAGCCAATAAAGTTAGTTGGTTCTACTGGAATCAACACTTTACAAAGTTTTTCTAACGGTTCAAACGTGGATTTTTACAAAAAGAAAAGGGCTGTGACGTTTGATAATGAAGATATTGTTAAAAGTTACAAGTGATTCTTGTCAACCGAATGTTGCACAATCAATCAAACCACAACGTATGTTTTCTGATATGTGAACATGTTTCTTATGTGGTGAACGTGGGCACGTTGTCAGAAATTGTGGAACACGAAAAATGAATAATTCTCATCAAATTGCCAAGGAACAAATCAAAAGGTTCTTGTGGTTGAGGAGATTCTCAAGAGACCCATGTCATGTTGATGAGACCCACATTTTCTTTCAAAGTGTGAATCCACGCAAGGTGGTTCATGTTAATGAAACGTCAGTGAAATTAAAGCCCAAATTGTTTGTTCCAATACAACCAATTTGCAACAATGTGAACACAAACGTGGTTCAAGATACATATCATAGACCAAAGTATATGAAACCTGTGACATATTCACAAGCATCTAAACCACATTTAGATTCTGTTAAGATTAAACCTTTGTAGAAATGAAAGAGGTGCACAAGATTGAGGCTTAGGCTGCCTTTTTGGTCTAATCATGTTTCTTGTATGTGAAGAGTTTATCCAAGACAATATCAGGTGAAAATTGGATCATGGATAGTGAATGCTCTCGTCACATCACCGGCAATACTGATCTACTAACCAATGTGAAAAATATACAAGGGGGTTATGTAGTGTTTGCGGGTAATTATGGGGCATGGTTACGAAGGAAGGATATGTATCAAACGGTAGTATTACATTTGAGAAAGTTAAATATTGTGAAAGATGGATCACAATTTGTTGAGTGATTCTTAAATTTGTGACAAAAAGTATACCACTGTGTTCACCGACAAGGAGTGCAAAATACACAAACCAGGATATGTAATTCCAGAAGACATGGTTGTTATGCGGTCTCCTCGATCGAATGATATTTATGTATTGAATATGAGTACTAAGGTAACGACTTCTACATTTGTTGAAACATGTTTTGTCTCTAAGGTAATTGAGAAAGACTCGATTTTGTGGTATAGGTGTATGGGTCATATTCATGTCAGAAAGATAAACTATTTGATGGCAAATTATTTGGTAGATGGGGTTTCCCTAAAGAATTTCAAGTTGACCGATCACTGTGTTGCATGCAAGAAAGGCAAACAAAATAAGAAGTCGCACCCAACGAAGTTATTTAATTCTGTGAATCATGCGAATATTGTTGAATATTGGTACCGTTTAGTTGTAACCAACAACTATTCTAGGTACACGTGGGTGTTATTTATGAGTTCTAAAGATCAGACACCGTTTCTTGTCAATAACTTAATCACAAAGATCGAATCACTTTACAAACACAAGGTGAGACGGAGTGACCATGGTACGGAGTTCAGAAATACTATATTGCACTTTTCTGCATTCAAAATAGGTTCCATCAGGAATAGTGATCCTTACGTACCTCAACAGAACGATGTTGCTGAAAGGAAGAACCAAACATCGATTGAAGTAACAAGAACAATGCTTGCAGATTCAAAGCTTCCTGTTCAATTTTGGAATTAGACTATGAATACTGCTTGCTACACCCTTAATCATGTTCTGACTATTAAGAAGCTGCAAAAAGACGAGT
This sequence comes from Bidens hawaiensis, assembly GCF_021521415.1. NCBI lineage: Eukaryota > Viridiplantae > Streptophyta > Magnoliopsida > Asterales > Asteraceae > Bidens > Bidens hawaiensis. The sequence continues at coordinate 99,799 of NW_027494887.1, read as the reverse complement.
TACGAGCTTCTTAATAACCGTAAACCTAACTTAAAGTTCTTAGAACCTTTCGGGTGTCCTTGTACGATGTTAAAATTCCAGGAGAAGGCTGTTGAGGGTTACTTTTTGGGCTAAACATCGCCTAACAAACCTGTTTTTAACTTCTATTCTGGTTGTGTTGAATAATGGTACCATGTTGACTTCCAAAGCTACACAACACCTCCTGTTGGCAATGGTCCTTATTGGATGTTCGATTATGAGAGTTTATTTAATTCGTTTACTCCCATAATTGATCTCCCTGATTAAGACTTGGTGCGTGCGTACTTAAAAGATCAATTATTTTCCACACCAAGGACTTATAACTATAATAACGAAGTGAATGATGTTCATCTTGAAACATCTGATATAATTTATGTATCATAAGATGAGTGTCATTTCGTTGATATTCTTCAGTACCGTTTATTGATAATCATGAGGTCGGGTAATCATCTCATGATGCTGAAGACAATCTTGTGAAATACACTTGTTTTCTTTCTCAAATGGAACCTAGAAGTGTTTGTATGGTGCTTGAAGATTCGTCATGGGTAGAAGCAATGCAAAAAGAATTGCAACAGTTTAGTCGACTAGGTGCATAGGATCTCATCGATAAATCTGATCGAGTTAAGAAGCCTATCCCAACCAAATGGGTCTTTAAATGTAAGAAGGATGACCATGAGGTCATCGTAAGGAATTAAGCGTGTTTGATCATGAAAGGATTTCATCAGCAAGAAGGCGTAAATTACAATGAAGTATATGCTCATGGCAGTGTAAGGAGCAAGAAGGCGTAAATTGGAAGCTATACGCATATATCTGGCCTATGCAGCTTTCAAGAACATTAAAGTATATCAAATGGATGTTAAAAGTGAATTTCTTAACGGAGAACTTCATGAAGAGATGTTCGTGAAACAGCCTCCTGGTTTCGAAGATCTGGACTATCCTGATCGTGTTTACTATTTAAACAAGGCTTTTTATGGTCTACACCAAGCCCCGAGATATTGGTATGGCACGTTTGCTGACCATCTTACGAATAGTGGCTTCAAACGAGGGACTATGGATTATACCCTTTTCTACAAGACTGTCGGAGTAGAGTTGCTCCTCGTCTAGATTTATGTCGATGACATCATATTTGGCTCAACAAATGACAAGTTGTGTAAGGATTTTAAGAAGTCAATACAGACAAAATTTGAGATGAGCTCTATGGGGGAGATGAATTTCTTCTTATGGTTGTAGGTTCCTCAGTCTGATGCTGGAATTTCTATTCATTAGATGAAGTATGTGAACGACGTATTGAGCCGATTCAAGATAACTGCTGAAAAAATCCTTCTACTCCTCTTCCCGTGGGTCACAATTTTTCATAGAACGAATTGGAGGATACTGTTGATCCGACCCTATACCGAGCTATGATAGGTTTTTTAATGTATCTTACTGCTTCTCGTCCTAATATTATGTTTGACGTTTGTTTATTTTTCAGGTACCAATTGAGTCCCCGAGTGACTCATCTGGTGGCGGTTAAACGTATATTTCACTATTTGAGGAGTAATCCTAACATCGGGTTATGGTATCCCAAGGATGATAGTTTTGAACTCACTACGTTTTCCGGTTCGGACTATGGAGGATAAAAGATCAACTTCAAGTCAACTACAGCGGGTTGTCAATTTATAGGAAGCCGCTTATTTCCTGGCAGTGTAAGGAGCATACCGCGGACTCCACTTTAACATTAGAAGCCGAATACATGGAATCCTCGAGTTTGAGTTTCTGTACACGGGTTTTATGGATCCAGCAAAACTTGCAGGATTACGGTTTGAAGTTTCTTACTACTCCCATTTTTATTGACAACTCAGCTGCTATTTGTTTCATGAATAACCCCGTGCACCACTCTAAAATGAAACATATTGATATTAGATATCATTTTATTCACGATTGCCTTGAAAATAAATTAATCGACAGAGAATGTGCACACGGATTTTCAGAAAGCAGGCATATTTATCAAAGCATTTGATAAAACACGATTCAACTTTTTTTTTGGTTTATACAGTTTAATAACTCTTGCTGATAGCTTTAAGCTCGGATAATCACTTTTGGTTTGTATAGTTTTTATTTTGTTTTGTTTTCTTTAATATTTTGGTTTTTGGGGGAGAAAAAGGGAAAAAACAAAAATATTTGCTTTCTGTTTGTACAGATAAAAACCAAAAATATTCAAACATTACAAAAATACAAATGCATTAAAGAAATTATGCTCCTCAAAAATGAGTTTTGAAGCAAAAAAGAGAAGATGATAGTACATTGGTCATCTAGTCCCAAATCCAGTAAGAAATAAGCGTAAAAGACTATGTGTTTAATTGTATTAGTGCATTAGTAGGCTTTAAAACAAGCCAGTAAGGAAAAGTAACTTATATAAATATAAACCCTTGTCAAATCTGGTGGATTAACATCTGTAAGCATGATTGATGTATGTTTTAAGTCTCAAAAAGCTTTGAAGATTGGCGTGTGTGCATGCTTTCATTTTGCTAAGAAATTCAACTTATTTTTCTTTTCATTTTCCAATTAAATTCAACTTTATTTTTTTTCTTTATTTTTGCTTTATCTTGGACTCTCTACGCGTGTAGAAATAACGATATGAGGATTAAGGCCAAAGTATTTAGCTTTATTTTCTTGGTGTTTCGTACAAGCATTGGATCTTGTCCGCGTATACTATAAAGCAATGTATCGAACTAGAGGTTAAGGCCTGTACAATTTCAACTTATTTTATCTTTTTATTTTGTGAAAATGGAACCTTATCTGCGTGTAGTAATACCAATCTTAAGGGAAAATTTTATCCTTCTGCTTTATTTTCTATTAGTTATTTTTGCATGTGTCACAGCTAATCATTTTTTTCTAAGAAAAAGACATACATCATAAGCTTCATGATATGAGATATATAAATTGTGTCTGAAAGATGGCGGACCACTTATGATTCGTGCTTAAATGAACAAATTTAATCATATCACTGAAATTTCAGAAACATTTTTGTCAAAGTTTAAGTGGACAACAATACCAATGACCGACTTAGCACCAGTCAATTAACGCTGAAATATAAAACGGTGGTGGAAGGGCGACTTGGTCAATATGATTCTCTGTTCAACTCACAAAAATATGTATTGCTTTCATAGAATAGATTTCATAATTGTCTTAGTTCTATATTTGTTTTAATTCGAAAATATTCAAAATCCAAAAATATTTTGTTTTTATTTTGTTTTCTGCTTTATTTTCGACTTCCGAGCTAAAGGGTAATATTTGAAGAAGAAAATACAACAAGAATTTCAAATATTTTTAAGTTAATTGGTTTTAAGTTAATTCTTTTTAACTTATGTGTTTTTACGTAAAACACGTTAAGGTATTGGTTGTTACCCGGAGTGATAAACGTTTAAGGTAAAGTTCATCAAAACACGGGTTTTGATGCATATTTAATCCTTGGAAAGTTAAAATGAAAATTCATTTTTTTACTTTTTATTTAATACCCCATTAGTTTCTTTTTTTTAACGAATGGAACCCTTTCGCTATCATAAATGATAAGGAATGTAGGTCTTCGCAATGAGAAATGATAACGAATGTCACCATTCGTTACATCAAATTCGCTTCCGCTGGCCTGATAACGAATGACCTCATTCCCTATAGGTTGTGATAAAGAATGAAGAACGAATAGTATGTTATTCGTTATAGTTACATGTTGCTAACGAATGACTTAATGATTGAATGGTCATTCGTTAATTTTGAATTAAAGAATGAGCTCATTCGTGTACATTGGGGAGTGTGCAGATCTTATCTTTAACTATATATAATACATATAAAAAAGAGAGTTGAATTTTAAGAGGTCAACCCATTTAACACATAGTACAAGTAATTAAGCCTGTGAAGTTTTTTTGGCAGTCTCCTAAAAGCGCGGTCATGATCAAAAATTTAAAATTCAAATACTCAAAATAACACATACATACAAACCGGTGGAGAGAGTTGTCACCTAAATAAAGCAGTGAATGGCCTTAGAGAAGTTTGTACAAAATTGATGAATGAGTAGTGCTATTTTTTTTTTGTTAAGTTCCTCCGTTGAAGTCACCAATCACACAATGGTGGTGGTGGAACCTTTGAAGACCGTGAAACCGTATTTTTGGCGAACAAAATCCGATGACAATTCTTCTTGTTTGACGAATAGGTAAATTTGATTTTCTCAGTAAATCATCACCTATTAAGATCTGATTTGTAACTTTGTGTTATTTTTTCTGGCCAAGCTAGGGTTTAGATCATCCTCCGGAGAGATGGGGTCTGTGATGGTTTCGATGGTGCATCGCAGTCGATTTCTCGAGGTAGTATGTGTCTAGATGTTTTGCTTTTGTTTTGGTTAGTTCGGATTTGGGATTTATGTACATTTGTATTTACGTTTTTATTTTGGTATTTTGCTTTAACAATATGTGTTCTTTGAAAACCCTTGATCGATCTTATTTGTTATTTAAATGTGGATTAATGTGTGGTGTTTATAAGTGGATTTCAAGTTTGGTATAACAGAATTAAGTATGTACAAACTTCTTACATCCAAACAACTTTTTTTTCCTTATACTATACTTAATTTAATCAGCGCGTGCATTTGTTATATGCGCCCTGCACGAGCGCACCATGTTAGGAACCTGCGTGGGCATATGTTATATGCGCCATGCGCGAGTGTATTGGTTTTATGTTTCTATAACTTAATGTTGTCTAATGGGTTGACCGTCTCGCATGATGCTAAGGCGGGTGCATCCCAAGTCGTTTATGCGCGTGCGGAAGGGGGACTAACCTTCCCGCATGGCGGGAACAATGAGAGCTAGTTTGCCTGAAGCTCCAAGATGGAATTGACTTCAACATGACTGATCACTATGTTGAAATACCAAGACCACGTGGAGAATCTACAAATGAAACTCAATGTCCCTGACTGCGAGAAGGTCACGCACCTACCCGCAGCAAAGAAATGTCCTTCACGCAGAAAGCTATGCGCACAAAGTAATACGCGCAGAACACTTAGTCTATTCTCCAGTTGTAAGGAGATTACTCCCGCCCAAAAAGAAACGGTAGCGTGTTTCAGAGATTTTTCCACTTTTTACTGTACACTGACAAAGTACCTGAAAAAGCACACTGTAACATGAAAAGTCAACTGTCAGCCACCCTACTCCCACCAACCACAGACCTGCATGTCCTGTCTAAAATAAATCAAAATCTTTTATCCACTACTCCACTCTTAAATAAATAATAATAATTTCCATACTTTATCATCATTACACCTAGATATAAAGAGATTACAATCCCCTAAAGCAATGGATTGTGTTTCCTTGAGTTTGCCTATAAATATGTAACCTAAATTATCACCCAAAACACACTTCAAACTTCTCTCTTAAGAACTGCAACTTGTACTAATCATCTCCCAAGCATCCGTTGTTTTCGTTTCCGATCCTGTTACCAGGTAAGCCAAGAATATAACCTTGAGATCTGCTTTCCAACCCTTATATTCTCCTAATTCTTGATCTTAATATATATACTTCTTGTTATTTAATCGCATTCTAGACCTTCAATTCCGAGGCCAACACCAAGAAAACCCGAATCTCGATTAATCCCTTAACAAGAACCACAGGTGAGTCTCACAGCCCCTATTCTCGCTGTTTTCACTGTTTTTAAACTGTTTTCGGGGCGAGGGACACGTACTTAAATAATGTTTTATCATGGTATACTTACAAGCTATGCAAGCGATTATGTGTTTAAATTATATTTCATGATGAGCGATGCGAACGGTTATCTAAGGTTTTCGATGTATGTGCGCTAGAACTCGAGTAAGTGATCACTTTACCATTGGAACTCTAAGGGTAGGGACTGCTGGTTTGATCCACCCACTCGTAGGGGTCGCACCTCTTTGCATGGACGAGTGCCTAGTATGGTCATGGGGCAGTACTATGGGTTTGAGCCCGCTCGTAGGGGTCGCGCCTCTTTGCATGGACGAGCGCCTTGTTTTCCGGCACAACGTCTGCGCGTAACCCGCGGGACGGAATTATTGATTAGCTCGTAGGGGCAGTGCCTCTTTGCATAGACGAGCACGGTTTTTCAGAAATGTCCACGCGTAAACCGCGGGACGGCATTATATTATTTAGCTCGTAGTGGCAGCGCCACTTTGCATGGACGAGCACACTTCCAGTAATGATCGCGCGTAGCCCGCGGAACGACTTTTATCAGAAATATGTGTCAGATCTATGTTTTCATACGGATTATCAAGTATATGTTTAGACATGAAATCAGAAATGTGTTTCAATATGATTTTATCAAGACTATGATGCAATGCGATTTATATAGTTACTAAAACTTGTGAACTCACTCAGTTTATACTGATTCAAATGTTTTTACGTGTCTTTCAGGAGATAACTAGGTAGCGCATGGAGTCACACTTAGAGCACCTCATGCTGAACATCTAAAACTAGCTTTTTGGAAGATTTTAGTTATATCCCTTCGATGCGCGTGGTTGTTCCCGCCGCGCAAGGGGATAGGGCGTGGAAATCTTCAACAGTTTTATACTTGGATGTTTTTATGTAATTTTTAAACAATGTAATGTATTTGTATTAAACATTTCATGCGCAATGAAAATCTTTGCAATGGCCCGTGCTTAATTATCAATCCCCACTCGCGCGCGCCCGGCTGTTTCCGCCGCTCAGGGCCGGGTGTGACACCCCTAATCTCTCGCGAAACACAACGTTTCTTATTCGGTCTAGCCTTGTGTGCCCACACATCCAACGTAGCATTCTCATTTCTGCTACCTCTATCTTCCGCACTTGTGCCTTCTTGATGGCCCAACAATCTGTTCCATATAGCATTGCAGGTCTAACTGCCACCCTATAGAATTTTCCCTTTAGTTTAGTCGGGAAACTCTTGTCGCACAATATACCTGTGGCTGCTTTCCATCTACACCATCCTACCTGAACTCGGTGGGTCACGTCACTGTCTAATTCCCCATCGCCTGTACAAATGATCCTAAATAATTGGACTTCGTTACCTGCTGGACCACCTGCCCTTCAATTGTGATCTTTGCGTCTTCATTGTCGTTTATCCCACCAAAATCACAGTGGAGGTACTCCGTCTTAGATCGGCTAATCTTTAAACCTTTTGTCTCTAAGGTTGTTCGCCACTCCTCAAGCCTCATGTTTAGATCTTGTTTTTTCTCAGCAAGTAACACAATATCGTCTGCGAACATCATGCACCACGGGAGAGTCCCCTGAATCGACTTTGACAACTCATCCAAGACTACTGCAAAAAGAAACGGGCTCAACGCTGACCCCTGGTGAAGACCTACCTCTACAGGAAAGAAATCAGTATCCCCCACTGGCGCACGGACACTTGTTTCACTCCTGGTATACATATCCATAATTATCTCTATGTATTTCCTGGGCACTCTTCTACCCTCCAAGCACTCCAAGAGCACCTGTCGTGGCACACTGTCGTAGGCCTTTTCTAGGTCAATAAACACCATATGTAGATCACGCTTCTTCTCCCTATACTTTTCCATTAATCTTCTTATAAGGTGTATTGCCTCTGTGGTGGAACGCCCCGGCATGAAGCCAAATTGGTTGACCGTAACCTGAATTTCTCGTCTAAGTCTAACCTCAATCACTCTTTCCCATAGCTTCATAGTATGACTTAGTAGTTTGATTCCTCGGTAGTTACCACAACATTGGGCGTCTCCTTTGTTCTTATAGATAGGAACTACAACGCTGCTCCTCCACTGGTCTGGCATCTTACCTGATTTGAGAATACTATTGAACAGAGTAGTTAACCACATGACTCCTTCCTCCCCCAGACACTTCCACACCTCGATGGGTATGTTGTCTAGGCCAACCGCCTTAGACCTTCCCATCCTCCTAAGTGCATCCTTCACCTCTTCTCGTGTGATCCGTCGGCAGTAGCAGTTATTCGATTGTTGTCGTTGAAAGTTTGTGTTGTCATGTTCTTCTTGGTAAGCTCTCCCATTGTTAAAAAGATTGTGGAAGTAGGTTTGCCATCTTAGCTTGATGTCCTGCTCCTTGACCAGTACATGCCCATCTGTATCCTTTATGAACTTCACCGGTCCTAGATCTTGCTTTCTACGCTCCCTGGCTTTGGCAATCTTAAACATAGCATGTTCCCCCTCTTTTGTTTCTAGACTTTCATACATCCGTTTAAAGGCCGCCTTCTTTGCTTCCGCCACTGCCTTCTTCGCCTCTATCTTGGCCGTTTTGTAGTTGTCCCTCAATTCCACTCGCTCCTCCTCATTCGTGCACCTCATTAACTCCCTAAAACATCCTTGTTTGTCCCTTATCTTGTCTTGCACTGCGTCATTCCACCACCAAGACTCCTTATGCCCACTTGTCTTTCCTGTTGTGACCCCGAGAGTCTCCTTTGCTACTTGGATGATCTTTGTCTCCATAGCTTCCCATATATGAGTTGAGTCCCCATTTAGTCGAGCCCGCGTATGCAGTATGAGTTTATCCTTAAACAGTAGGAGATTTTCGTTCTTCAAATTTCCCCATCGAATTCTCGGTGTACCTTTCTTCTCTCGAACAGTCAGCTTATTTCTGAAGGCTATATCTGTCACTAGTAGTCGATGTTGAGTCACAACTGCCTCCCCAGGTATGACTTTGCAGTCCTTCCACCAACGTCGGTCTCCTTGCCTCATCAAAAGGTAGTCAATTTGAGTGTCGCGTCCGCCACTGCTAAAAGTGATTAAATGAGAATCTTGTTTCCTAAAATAAGAATTTATAAAACCTAGGTCATGTGCCACCGCAAACTCTAGAAGATCTGTTCCGGTCTCATTCCTATCACCAAAACCGAAACCCCCATGTACGGCTTGAAAACAATCGTTAGCCTTACCAATGTGTCCATTAAAATCACCTCCTATGCAAATCCTCTCCCCTAGGTATGCCCCCTACCACTGCGTCTAGGCAATCCCAAAATTCTCTCTTTTCCTGATTCCCTAGGCCTACATGAGGCGCGTAGGCGGAGACTACTGCCACTACTTCCTCTCCTAGTACTAATTTCAACACCATAATCCTTTCATTATGTCTTATCACCTCCACCACACTAGTATGTATTTCCTTAGCCACTAGAAACCCCACTCCATTCCTAGCTCCATCAGACCCCGAGTACCACAACTTATACACCCCGAGTACCACAACTTATACCCATTACACTCAGCCCCTCTATGTCCTTTCCACTTAGTCTCCTGGAGGCATGCTATCTGAACCCTACGTCTTTTAAGCACATCTACCAATTCTAGCAACTTACCATTTAATGTTCCTACATTCCAAGAAGCCAAACGCAATATACGCTCCCTATCTTTACTCTTTCCTACACCCCTCGTTTCAGGACATGGTCTCAAGTAATAGTCATGGTTCCTACGCTCTATGGTTGCAACTAATCACACAAACACAAGCAATAGAACACCAAATCAATAATAATAATAATAATAATAATAATAATAATAATAATAATAGTAACAAAAACTAATAATAATAATAATAGTGTGTAGCAATAACAATAATAGTCAAGAGATCTTAAAATGAAAATAAACTCCAAAGATCCGGATCACGTATGTTCTAATGATAATAATAATAATAATAATAGTGAGAAAGGAACGAGGGCAGATACAGCTCAATGGCAGCCAGGTTACAAGAAGCTCGCTCTTTTGCTTCAGCGTCGTGGCGGCAGCTTGTGTTAGTGCGGAATAAGAAGAGCAGCCAGCAGCTTGCGAAAGGCCGGCAGGGTGAGAACGGTGTGTTGAATAAGCAGAGCAGCCAGCAACGTCGTGTGGTAAAAAAATAGAAGATGATGCAGCGGTGGACGTAAGTGCAGCAGATACCTACGGTGGTTGGCGGCGGAGCTCCGGCTGGAACCAACGGCTGTGCTATTCGCCCGGGGAACAGCAATTTGTGCCTGGCCAACTTTGTACGTCGCCGTAAAAAATGTATCGCTTCGGTACACTCTAGATCTCCGCCCAAAATTTTGGTGTAGTCTGCCGGAAATCTCAAGATCTAAGGCTAAAAACAGAGGGATAGAGTTTGGGTATACGGTTCCGTAAAGAGATCTTGTATTTTGTGGCTGCTCAGGTTAAGTCCGGCGCCTGGTCTTGGAGATTGGCCGGATTGGGCTTAATATTCAAGGCCCAGAAAAGATGGGCTTAATATTGGGCCGGATTGGTCAAATGTACAGCACAAAACCACATATTGGGCTTAATATTCAAGGCCCAGAAAAGATGGATTGAATCCAAAAAGCCTTACCGCTCTTATTGCGCGGCCTTTAGTAAGTGGAATCAATCACCTAAATGACATGATCAACTTTTGAAGGTACATTTGACCTGTTTTTTTAATTTCCCCCTTTTTATTTAAATTTAAATAAATAGTATAGTTCTAAGTATACTTAAAATAATTGTTATGTTTTAACAGAGCCATAGATTGGTGCAATTGAAGGCCATGTATCAATAATTCAGATTGGAGTATTATGCTGTACATTTGACCCATGGTAATTCAATGGCTGAGATACATATAGATACCAAGTGGGAAGGTCACAGTTTGGTTACTAGGTTAGATTTTTAAAATAATGAAATAAAAATTGTGTAGCTTTATTATTTTGTATAACATGTAAGCGGGAAAATGAGAGCTTCTTTCATTTGAAACATCTTTTTCATTACTCATTGTTATTCTTTTATCAGTTAATATTATTAAGCTAAAGTACAATCAATGTGCAACTCTATCATTTGGGATGTTGATAATAGCTTGTCTGTGTTATATGCTTGAAAGCCACTCGGCTCGTAATAATACATTGCTTGCCGGCTTAGATAGTGTTTTTTTATTATGCTAAGAAATGGCTAAAAAAGTTATAGGATAGAACACATCGATGCTATAAAAAAGAAAAAGAAAACTAAAAGAAATACCATATGATATATATCACCAGAGAATTGATAATATAACAGAAAATGAGTAGCGTGTTATAAACTGTCGGCGTTGTCGCATCGCGCGGGTTTTTCACTAGTAATATATAATGCACAGTGGTATACAAATGGCTTGTTTATCACTCTCCTAAGCAAACTTTTGCAAACTATTTCCAGAAAATTAAACCTCCATTAAATCAAATTTCATCAATCAATTTGTGTTACCAAGGTATAGACGAACACAACAAATGCTTTTTCGTCAATTTTTATTAAGAATTAAAAGGCTAATTAAGAGAATTAAATGACCGATATTGTTTGAATCAAATGACCATGTTATACCTGACAATCGGTATATCTGTTAATTTAGGTTGATTATCGATGACATTACGAGACTCATGTCACAAATTTTACATCGATTCATTGCTCTTTAGGTCCAACTGCAAATTCAGTTTTGCATGTTTGATAGTTGGATGTTAATTAACTTTGACTTTGATGATTGAGAGTCAAACATTAATCTTTATCTGGTTATTTGTTATGAATAATGAATGGAGGTTCATTCACGTCAACAGTGGCCGAATGAACCCATTCATCATAATTAGTTAACGAATAGGTGCATTCGTCTTATATATTCATCAAATGGACTCATTCGTTACTGATTCATTCATTATTATGTTATTCATTATTCTAATGATAGTGAATCGCCTCATTCATTATAAAGATTGGATAAAGAATAAGCTAAGGCATTTTAAATAGGATACAATTTTCACCAAGTACAAGTGAAAGTTTGTATAAATTATATGATGTTCGGGTTTACTTATGTTACATAAATGGCAGATGAAATTATGGTTGATGTTCCGGCACGAGAGAGCCCTGTTATTCAAGAGGAATCACAAGCACAAGAACCACATGTCCAAGCACCACAAGAACCACACCCGCAAGCACACCAAGAAGCTGCACATGTCGTTGTTGCATTGTCGTATGACAAGAAAAACAACATATGTGCATTCCTGCATGATGATTTTGCAGGCCTTGACATGTTTGGGGACGTAATTGCTTTTCTACGTCGCTCACGCATTCACTATGCCATATCCTCTGATGTCCTTGTACATTTCAGCGTGATTCATCCATTTTGGGACATTGCCCGCTACATTGATGCTGATATGACAATTGTAGCTGTTGTGCAGAAGAAGACAATAAAGATTGATGCTGACGTGATACGTTGAATTCTTTATTTTGCTGACACGATTGACCACCCTTATGAGTTTGACAAGACGCTGATACGAGGCTTGTTTCAAAGCTTATTTTATAAAGGCGATCTTGACCGTCTAAATACAACAAGGCATACTTGTACGAACAAAACAAGTATTTGCTACATGTTATTATACACTACCTTGGGGAACGTAAATGAGGATATGACGAGTGCAGAATCATGCTACAGTCTACATTCGTTGCACTGCAACTGAATAAACCGTTCAACTTCTCGGAGCTGATATTCAACATTTGAAGAAAAACTGTTTGGTTAAATATCGAAAGAACAAGTTTTTGATGTATCCTCGCTTTCTACTGCTTATCATTCAGGATCTGATCCCTGATCTTGTTATTGATCAGTCCTTGATGAGTGATGTCATGGTGCTGGAACAATGACTGAAGATACGATGAAGCGCATGAAGACGTATCGAAAGCAATCTGCTGAGGACATACCAAGGGCTAAAAGTTTAATTGGTCATTTGGAGAATCCTAATTATGTATGTCCATCTAATGATCATTGTATCCAGAACAATTCTGATTCGAAATGTGAAGATGGACCAGGTAGGAACAATGATGGGAATGATGGTGGTGATGGCTTCATGTTTACCCGTAAACTTTTCAAAACAAGTTTTGAGTTATCAGAAATTGGCTTCAAATAATTGAATTAAAAGTGGCGTTTATAGATACCTTGAACCAAAGGAGGGAAGCAAACAAACTGAGATTGAAAGAAGTTCAAGAAACACGGACCTAATCCCCTAAGGGTTTAGATCCAATGAGTCCACAAGATATGGGTTAACTACAAACCGACTAATGATACGAGTTCAACTTCCCAAATTCCTATGACAGAAACCTGCAAAACAACCACCGTGAGCTCGCAACGGGAAGGACAAGAGGGGGGGGTCTTCCCGTGACCACCCTCTGGGGTTTGAATAAGTACAATCCCAGTGAAGATAAAGTACTTAAGTATTTAGAGTAGATAATGGAGAGTGAATGGATTACATCTTGGAGATTGTGAAGTGTTTATAGCCGAAGGATGTGGGAATATAATTGGCCCAGCTATCCATTTCTAGAAGATTCCCTAGTAACTGCCTAGACATGTGTCCTCCTGTGATAGGTTGAGCGATACGGCCCCTATGCATGGTTGTAAAAACCTGGACATGTGTCCATATACGATAGGAAGAGATAAACCTGGCCATGTGCGTGGTTGTAACAACCTGGCCAGCTGTCCTTCTGTTGGCTGAAGGGTGACGTGTTTTCAAAGAGAGAATCTTGGTAAATCTTCTAGAATGAAGTTGGGTAATCACAGCTGTCCTATGACGTTGCCTTTTGGCCATCCTTGTGGATGGGAACAATACCCTGTGGATGACTTCGGAGGGCGTTTAAATCCTCCCGTACATAGCCTCTAGGATATAATGTTGTTCTTTCTTTGTCTTGAGCTATGCGGGTGATTTATGTGACCCGCGGGTGGTTTATGAGGGGGTCTCCTCTGACCCGCGGGTGGTACTTAAGGGTATTTGGGTCTTTTTGGTACCCTACCACTATATGTCCCCCTATTCCCTTCTGCGTGAAGCTTTTATGCGGGTGAAATTTTGGACTTAAGATATTTTGGGGAGTTTTTTGAATTTGCAAGTTGTTGTGGAAATATATTCTGTTGGTGTGGATAATGATGAAACAGTATGAAAGGATGTTTCTGCAGGCTATGCACGGTTGATGTGACGTTAATGCCGGCTATCACTGTACCCGACTGTTCACCTTTTCGCTTTTTTGTTTTTCCTGCGTGACGTGGCGCTATCTGAATGGACCAACTCTTTCTCTCTCTTCTGTCTACACTCCCATTGCATTAATTGCGATGGGTATAAATACGCTAGTTAACTCTTTTTCCAAGTTTTATAGCCTTTGATTCTTATATCTTTATCAATTTCTCTCTTGAATTCTCAATTAACTGCTTTGTATTTTCAAAATTGCTCGTTGTTTTCCTTTCTCCTTATCAATAATGGTTGAAAATAAATTGTCTTCTCTAAACATTGTTACGGTCGCGGTCAGTTGGAAGGAAACTGACTTCGATAAGGTTATTACTGCTTATGGGATTCGATCGGAGTGGGAGACGGGATTCCCTACTGCCGGGTCCATCCCCAGTCCGCCTCCGGCCAACAAGATGGCCGTTTATGTAGATTTATTTTCCAATGGGAATCGTAGGTTTCCGATAATCAAGTTTTTGGGAAATCTGCTCATGGGTTATGGGATTCATCTATCCCAGGTGCACCCGTTTGCGCTTATGCTGATTCGACCCTTAGAGTTTGTATGTCGGGCGAATGGGATGGTACCCAAGATTGACCGCTTTTCGGTCTTTTACCGGATGCATAACCGCGGCGGGTGGTTTAACTGTTCCTCTATAGCCAAGAGGATCATTGGCACTGAACCTCCTCGTAGTGCGTACAAGTGGAGGACAAAGTTTTTCTAGATCCGGGAGGACGTGGTGCCAATAACAATGGTTTGTTGTCCCGCAAACGAGAAGGCTACGGAGCTGCCTGTTACTCCTAATGAGGGGCAGGAGTGGTTCCGTATCTTGATAAAGACCATACACCGATGCGGGCCATTCTGGAGGAGGCCTTGGTTTGGGCGGGTATGAGCCGCTTATGGCCATACCCGGAGTTGGAACCTTTTTTCCAAAACGTTGACGAGACTAAGTCTTCTCTCTTGTTTTCTTCTTTTTTTTTTCTTTTGAAATGGTTGTTTAACCCTCATTGTGTATGTTTCAGGTGAAGGATCAATGCTTCATGATCTGTTTGACGATATGGGTTGTCCTCATAAACGCATTCGCGATGCGAAGGACTTTCCCATACTAGATAAAACTCGGGATCGTTTCCTCTTTTCCACTAAGATACGTGCTGAGCCGGTAGTTTCGGAGGCTATCAGATAGGTGCGTATTGTCTGAACCCTTGTCTTCTAAATGCATTAACCTCCGATGGGAGGATTTCAATTTTGTCCTCGAGCGACGAATCATCATCCGGCGAGGAATTTGATTCTAATGATGCGTCTGACACTTCGTTTGTTATGCGTGCATTAGCAGAGCTGGAACGGAAGAGGAAGAAATGAGCTTCCAAGGTAAGTAAAATGGGTTCCAGCCACACAGATACCGAGGAGGAACCCTAGAAGAAGAAGCGCTGGACCCAAGTTCCCAAAAAGCACAAGGTCCGTCTTCAGGACCGAGTAATGGAGTTGATGAAGGGGTCTACACATAAGTTACTAACTCCTAATTATCAGTTTTGTTAAACTTAATTTTTGTTTAACTGTTTGTTTCTGTCCCGCAGAAACTAGTGATGCGCCCCATCAAGATGTGATGACGGAGAAGCCACTATCTCCGCCACCATCGGTAGAGAAGCCACCATCCCCTCCGCCATCAACTGAGGAGCGACCGTCTACTCCACCGAAGGTTGTTATATCCGATGACGTGTCTGGTTCCAAAGGAAAGGAACCTGTCAACGACGCTGAGGATCCGCTAACGCAAGATGAACCGCACCAATCTCCACCCTCGCCACCTCAATCCCCTCCAAAGTCTATGATTCCTTCTGATATAATGCTAAATGTTTATGTTTCCCTTGTACATTTTAATTAATATTTTAATAGTTTTTGTTCGTTTTTAGTCGAGATTTGTATACTACAAACATTTTTATGTTTCGTAGGTTCCGGGAATTGATCGTGTTTAAAAAGGACTAAAAAAGAGCCGAAACGGAGATCCGGAACGCTTCAGGAAGTGTTAGAACAGAGAACCGGTCAGACCGGGCCAGTCTGACCGGCCCCCTTGGTGAAGCACGCCGTGTCGTGCGTTTGGGGAGGCCAAAGCCCATCGCGCGGCGCCTAGGGGATGCTGGATGATTTTTTATTTCGTTTTTGCTACATGTTGGGCCTTGTTTTGGGTATTTAAACATCTTTAACTTAAACCTGAACCCTATGAACGATTTTAGCAGCCCCAAGACCCCTTTGCTACTGATTTTGGAGAGTTCTTAAAGTTATTGGAGGCTTAGATCGAAGTGGTGAAGTGCAAGACACATATACGCGAAGACTACGGGTTTTATCACCTTTAATCTTTCGTTTGCTTATTTGTTTATCATGTTTTGCTACTTTGTTTTATTTGATTTAGACTTTATGATGTTAGGCTAAATTCCATTAACTACCTAGGTCGTGATGAACCTTAGTTCGGTTTGATTTTTGTTTGGATTTCGTTTCGTTATGGATTTTATGTTCTAAGTAAATTGTTGACTTTGATTTAATTAATGCGTATGATTGCTTGCTTTTTGTTTACTTGAATTTATTGTTTCACATTGCCCTTGTTGATTGTTAGGTCATTTACTGTGTGTTCTTGACTAGTTTGTGATTAATACCGATTAAAATCATAGAAACAATAAAATCAATTAAATAGATAAAAGTGAGCTGCTAGTCTAAAAAGATGTATAGTGATAGGCTATTGAAAGATCTTTGCTTGTCGGGATTACTAGATTTAGTTCTTCGTAAGGAGTCCGTCTAGATTTGATTGTCAGCTTAGTCTATTAAGTTAATTAAGTCTTCTCAACTATCTTTGAATTCCGTGCTGTAAGGTAGGTTTTCGTCATAAAGATACTTAGACATAAGTTATTAAATAACTGTAAGGAAGTTTAATTAATAAACCGGTGAGTCTTAAAACTTGTTAGAAATCCATAGGCGTCTTCTTGAAGTTCAAGGGACTTGTTCGGGTTTTCTGTCAAGGGTCAATTTTATGATCCCAGTTCCATAACTCGAGTTTTCCATTTAATTAATAACCGTAACTTTGGGGATTCTAGCCTAGGTAGTTATCTTCATCATCTGAATTAATCAAAGCTTTCTAAATTGTTTATTAGTTTAAAGTTATTAGGGTTAAGGTTTTATTAATTAATTAATTACGTTTTAAAGTTATGATTATGTTTTATTATTATTATATTAATTAGGGTTAGGTTTTAATATTTTATTATTAGTTTTATTATTAGTTTAATAGTTAAGTAATCATTAGTTAATTGTTAGTAAGTTAATTAATTTTAGTTAATTATTATATAGAGTTTTAATCATTAGTATTAAATTCCCCCTCAAATATTATTAAAAAAATAGTCGTGTCTTGTAGTTGAATCTAATTTGCTAGTTTCGTAATTTAAAGAGTCTCGTGGGTTCGATATCCGGACTTACTTAGCTGTACTAGAGTTGACCGGTTCACTTGCCGGTTAGTAGTTTAAGTTAAGTTTAAGAGTCTAGAGTATTACTTAATGTCTAGATTAATATAATTTTACTTAATAAATATTTGACTACTTTTAGCACATCATCTTCGCCACCAAGTCAAACAGGTGGTGGAGTGGTTTCTTACTCCCATCAAATTGCTTCCGATTTCTACGGGATGAGGAACCCAGAGGAGGATGATCGTTTGTTTGTTCCACACTGGACGATTGCACAAGGGTCCCATTTGTGGACCCGGATACTTGTACAGATTTTTTCAGCCGCGGGGTACCGCCTGTTTATTGCACCTTTCAGCGCGACACTCCCGCCATGATCTCGCACAAGACTTCATTGTTATCTTGGCCAACACTGTGGCTAGCGGACAAGAGATTGTGCGAGAATGGCAGTCCATGGAAGAAAAGTGGGGGGAGATGTCTCCGGCCACCGAAGAATCGAAGAAGACCAAGGAGGAACAACGTTTGAGAGCCAACACTGCCGAGTGGAAGCTCAAGGACGCTGGGATTTCCCACCAGGATGAGAAGGATAGGCATGCTGTTGCCGCCCACCAATGGGAAGAGGCCTGCAAAAAGTAGAACGCCGTCCTTAGGGCTGCCCGGGATGAGGCCCAATGGAAGGGGATGACCTGGCTAGGGCTCTCGACAACAACGCTGCTCTGGAATCACAAGTTACCAATCAAGGTAACATCATTCAATCTTTTGAGAAAGAAACGAAGCTGAGGAAGGAGCAGGCAGAACCTATGAATCAGATGGCGGTGGACATGACGTCCGCGTATGATGCACTCTTCAAAGCTCATGAGGAGTCCAAAGCTCGTGCGGCCAAACTTCAGGAAGATTACTTGAAGCTTGTCGATGGGTACCGCGAGCTTCAAGAGAAGGCCAAGCGATCAAAGGAAGATCGCAAATGGCTACTGGAAGAAGGGCTTGGTCTGGTAAGTTTGCTGTTCTTTTATTTATCTTTCGTCTCTTACTTTGGTCGTTTTGATGATCATTAGTTGTGTTTCTTATCAACAGGTTGTAAAGCACGTCAAGGAGTGCCCGTAGCTAACTAATAGTCTTGTCGTACTGCTCACCACTTCTACTCAAGCTGGCCGTTGGTTTGGTTTTGAGGAAGGTCTTGAGTACGCGAAGGCGGGATGATCAGTGGAGAACCCATTGCATGGTGTGAATGTTGCGAGGGAGTAAAATCGACGGATACAGGAATATCACGATCTGTCATTTCCTATTCAGACCATGATACTTGAGTGTGTCGTAGCGGCGGATGGCGTTCCTAGCCTAAGAGAATATCTTTAAGAAACGTCTGAGGAAACGCCATCTACTCCCCCAACTTCACCCAAGCCAGATACTCCCACTTCGAAGACCCAAGGCCTGGAGACCACATCTAATCAAGCTCCATAGAATAGTTAATTTATATTCTTGTAACTTAGTAGATGATGTTGCTATAATCCTCTTTTGATATCAATACAATAAATCTTTCATCTATTGTAATATTTGTGATATTTTGGACCTGAGATATTTTTTGGATATTTTTAACTTGCAAGTGGAGATGGAGATATTTTATTTTGTGTAGATAAGCGGGGAAAAAGAGGTGATGGGACAGCTGATGCGGCGTGCATGCCAGCTACCTGCTGTCCTTTTTTGCTTTTCCGTTTTCCCGCCTAATGTGTCACCATCTGGGTGGACCACACTTTTCTCTTTCTATTGGCAACGCCCCCATCGCATTAATTACGATGGGTATAAATAAGGCAGTTTCTCCCAACTTTCATTCTTATCATCTTCAAATCCTTTCTCTTTCTGATTTTTCTCTTGAACTCCAGATCTGCACTTTGAAAATACTTCACGAGTGTACGTTGTTTCCCATTATCTACTAAGAGGATGGCCGGAGAGAAGAAGAGCAGTCCTTCCATTGACAACATCGTTGTCAATTGGAAGAGGTGAGATTATGAAGACATAGTAAACGTTTACGGCTTAGCGCCGGAGTGGGAAACAGAGTACCCAGCTGCCGGATCTGTTTCCAACAGGCCTCTAAAAGAGAAGATGGCCTTATACGCTGAAGAATTCACCACCGGGAATCTCTGATTTAAGGTGACGAAGTTCGTCGAAGTTGTACTGACGGTGTACAATTTCTATTTTTCACAAGTGCTTCTGTTCGGATTGATGAGGATCTGGAACTTTGAATTTTGTTGCCGTGCCAACAACCTAGTACCATCCGTTGATAGATTAGTCGTTTTTATAAAAAATGGCGAGCTGCGGTGGGTGGTATAGTTGGTCAACCACTAACAAGACCGTCATAGGCACTGAATCGCCACACAGTGCTAATGAATGGCGTCCAAAGTTCTTTTGGATTAAGGAAGATGTCGTTCCTTTCCCAATTGTTTGTTGTTCTTCTACTGACAAGCTGCCAGAGATACGCGCTCCAACATACGCGAACCTTCAGTGGTTGAAACGATGACCCGCACGCCCACGCCCATGCGTGCAATATCCGAGGTTGCGTTGGTGCGTGCCGGCATGAGCCGCTTGTGGCCGTTTCCATATTTTGAACTTTTTTATGAGAGGCCTGACAAGAGTATGTGTATCTTTTATTCCTTAGGATTTTTTCTCTTTCCCTTTAAAAATGCTAACTGTTTGTTTGTGCAGGTGAGGGATCGATCCTGTGCACATTGTTGGATCGTGTGCAAGGATTAATGGCTCGTAGCCCTCGAGATCCCGATAAACCACCATTCCTAGATCGCACCAGGGAAAACTTTTTGTTTCTCGCTACTTTACGCCCGGAGCCAATGGTGTCCGAGGCCATGTATGCGAAAGGTGAGGAGATGCTTGTCAAAGGTGAGGGAGCTTTAAACCCTCTTCCTCTAATAACATTCACTTCTAGTGGGGTGATTGTACTATTCACTTCTAGTGATGGGTCATCACCTTACAAAGAAGAAGAATCCTCAGTTGATACTACTGACACTGAGAGTATCATGAATGCCATTGCAGGTCTGAACCACAAGAGGAAGCAAAACCCATCCACTAGCAAGGATGCAGATGCGGGAAAAAGTACCGCTGAATTTGTTACCAGCGAGGAAGAACACGAGTTTGTTGATGCGGATACCTCCAAGCTAGCTGGGAAAGGCAATTCACATCTGTCCAAGCCTGCTGTTCCCAAGAAACACAAGACAGTGAAGTTGTCGAACCGTATCAACCTTGTTGCATCCATTAATGTTATTCCAGGTACTACTTTTGATCTTATTGCATTTCCAGATTATTTTTCTTAAGTAATATATTTTTTGATGGGATGAAGGGTTTGCTGATTCTACGGAAGAAAATCCCAAGGGTCCATCAGACCAAGAAAAGAAAATTCCACCAGTTTCTCCACCCGCATCGCAGCCCAAGTCGGTGTTTGAGCCTGCACCCAACTCGCCGCCAAAGGGTGTTAAAGACCCCATTGTTTTACAAGACACACCTCCTGGAAAAGGTGAGCAAGGGGGTGCTTCTCAGGTTGTCAAGGAACTTATCTTTTCCTTACCTCCTAGCTCTCCTCCACACTTTTCAGATCTGGGGAGGCCATACTTTGTTGCTACCACCTCCCATGCTCATGAAGACAAAGAACCTGAGGGTTATTATAGCCAAACCAATCCTCATGAGGATTCATTGGTGCATCATCCGCACTGGTCTATCCGTCAGGGGTCGTTGTTTTCAAACAACGACGTCCGCCATGAGTTTTTGCAGCAGGGGATGCCTCCTTCGGAGAGGAAATGCCAGCACGGGCATCCTCGTTATGAGTTATCCAACTCTTTCTCCTATAACTTAGCTAACACAGTCTCTACAAGTCAAGAGATATACCAGGACTGGTTAGCTATGAGCCAAACATGGGATGAATTGGAGAAGAGTGCCGAGGAGGCCAAAAAGGGAGGCTGAAAGCTACCGCATAGTGGGAGCTTTCGGATGCTAAGAAGGCATTAGAGGCGGAAAAGTCCCGCTAGGTTGCTGCTGCGAAGGGCTTGGAGGAAGCTTGCAGGCATCAGAACTCTATTCTAGTGGTTCCCATGAACAGACCCGTGTGAAAGAGAACGAGTTGCAGTAGGCTGAGGAAGTGATGTGTTGTAAAACAAACTAATTTTCCACATATTTTTATCATCTTTTAATGGCTTAATTATATAATAAATAATGATTTTTACTCGGTTAAACTTGATCTTAGAAAGCTTAATATATGCTGTAGGTTACGAGTTTTAAAAGAGAAAAAGATCATGTTTTGGAAGACAAATGAGGCCTTTATGATCAAGTTAACAAGACAAAATTCAAGGCCCGACCCAAGCCCGCTAGAGAAAAGCCTTTCATGCTTAATATATTAATTTATCATAACAAAAAAAACCCTAACTCCCCTTGCTCCTTGCGATCGGACTGCAGCGGAAAAAAAGAAAACGGTCGATTGTTCTTAGGATTTGGTCGGCTAGGAGGAGTTTTGTGGGCTGTCTCCTTTAAAGAAACACACAAATATATTTTGTGTGGTTGGTCGGTAGCAGGAAAGAAACCCGAAAACAATAAAATACAAAAAATAGGAAACCTAAACCCTTGGGGCAGTTTGCGATCGGCAGCTAGGTTAAAGAAGAAAAATTCGATTTCGCATATTGTGTGACCAAGTTATGAAGAAGGAGACCAAAGGAAGATTCGGGACAACAATTCGGGGTTATTTTTTATCATATAAATCAACCACAATTAATAGTATATCACTCATTACTTTGGTTTTCATGTTTATGTTCATACTTATATTGTTTTTGATCTTGAAAGTGAATTGTTTTGTATTTGAATTGAAGATTGAGTTGTGCTTGATTAATACTGATTGTTGAATGAGTTTGATTATGAATTGGTTGAGTTTTATGATGGTTATAATAATATATGCTGCTGTCAAAAAATCATGAGTAACTAAACTTCGCTGTTCTACCTATGTTAGATGATTATTGTTAGGTTTTAGCGAGTTGAATGGATTGTTTGATCAATATGATATGATTGCTATTGAAGGTTTGGTTTAATGATGAATTAGGTTGTGTTTAGTGGCTGTGATTTTGTTGGTTTAATATCATAATCTCATACTTTGATTAATTGAATTAGTTTTGATTGATAATTGTATGTTAAATTCTTTACTTTGTGTTTAGAGTTTGATTGCGGTAGGATCAACCATAGGGTTTTGTTGAGAATGTTAATTAGTATAATTCAGCGGGTAAACACCTTCTTAGATACCGAGAGCTGATAGGAAGTAAAGTAGGCTCATTTCTTTTACTTGTTAGGATTAGGATTGCGCGAGAGCCGGTTCGGTTCTTATCGGGTTTGGGTTCGTGAGCGATTAGTTGGTCTAGTTTGAGTTAAACCAAATTTTTCCTCTATCCTTGTTTTCTTAGTATTTGTTTCCATTAGGGTCGTGTGTCGATGAGACCGAGAGGAGAGTCGACAATAGAGCACCTTAGCATTCGTCTCCCGGTTTGTTCTTAAAATCAATTAAGTGTAAGTTAGGTTTTGTTAGTGAGACTGAGAGGTGATCTAGATTTCTTGAGCAAACCTTAGTTGTGTTATCCTTAGATACCGATGTCGTGATATCATTCAATCCATTAGCTTGTTAGGCCTTCAATATGATTCTTACCTAGGTAGACGTTTTCTCCATTGTCAGTTAAGCTTCTAAGTATCGTTAAGTGTTTTGTCAAGTTAAGTAAGTTAAGTTAATTAATTTAGTTAAGTTATTTAGGTCAAGTAGTTTAATTATTAAAAATCAATTTAAAAAATATTATTCTTAGGAAGGTCTTGTCTAGGGTTTAGTAATCATAGGTGTTTCACGTTTCCTTGTGTTCGATACTCGGACTTCTTAGGTCCATACTACTTTTGACCGGTACACTTATCAATTGTGTGTGGATTCATCTGGAGTTTTGTTTTAAATTCAAAGCTTAGTTGTGAGTTCCATAGAAATAGCATTCATTAGACACACATCAAGTTTTTGGCGTCGTTGCCAGGGACACGATTTGAGGCGTATCGAGAACGAATCGAGTTAGGACTTACCTTGTTTGCTACTTGTTTTTCTTTTTCTTTGTTTAAATAGTTTAGCTAATTTTAGTTTCTTTTATTTATCTTAATAGTTGTATGCGACGTACTCGATCTCTCGGACCACCTGAATCTGAGGGATTTTTCGAACCAGTGAGAGAGTTTCGAGAGTAACGTCGTACCAGACCGTCTTCCAGTTCATCTATGTCTATTGGTAATACATTCTCTCCTCCTACTTTTTCTGAATCTGCATTAGGAATAGGATTATGGGCGACGCAGTTCCACCACCGAGGAGGACAGTTGCAGACCGGGCCCGTCTGTTCGATGTGGGCGCGAGATCTAGAATTGCTTCACCAGCCATCGCAGGTAACACGAATTGGCAAATTCCATCGAACATTCTGAATACCATCTCTCATTCTGCTCAATTTCACGGGTTGCCCCACGAAAACCCGCATTCTCTTCTCACTCACATTACACGTATTTGCTACACTTTTCATCTTGCCGGCGTATCTGAAGACGCAATCAAACTCCTCTTTTTTCCGTTCTCACTCGTTGATCATTCGAGTTTGTGGCTTGAGTCCCTCCTGCAGGGATCTATTGCTACTTGAGACGCCATGCAAACCCAGTTTCTTGAGAAATACGATCCTCCGGCTAAGGCCGCTCATTTTCGTAACCAGATTCAAGATGGAGGACACCGAGAGCTTCTACGAGGCGTGGGAGAGATTCAAAAATCTACTTGTTTTATGTCCGAACCACGGCCTACAAGACTGGGCAATTGTTGAGAAGTTCTATAATGGAGTGACATACGCGACACAGACTATGCTAGACACGGCTGCGGGAGGTAACTTGTTGACGATGAAGGATACGGATGAGTGAATTGCTTTGTTTAACGTGTTAGCAATGAGTGGATACCAGCGACCACCAACTAAGAGAACCAAGACTGTCGACTCCCTATCACGCGGCATACATTTGGTAGACACGAACACCGTACTCGCGGTACAGTTTGAGGCGTTGGCGAAGATTGTGAAGGAGAGGAGGGCATGATACTTTTCAGTGCCCCGTAGGTTTCTAGGAGGAGGCAGTAGACTTTGTTAGTAATCCGAACCAAAATCAAAATTCTTTCAATTCTTATAATTCAGGATAGAGAGGTAATCAAAATTCCAACTTGAGGAACGGAAATCAGTCCGGCTTCCAGCAGCGTCAGAGTCTATTCTAGGATTCCGGTGAGGGAGCGAGTAGCGGGGAGAAGAAGCCCACGTTGGAGGATATGTTGGCACATCAGATACAGATGCTGTCGCAGCTTATGACTCGAGAGGACTCCCGTCAGAAAGAGACTCAAGAGAAATTTCAGGAGCACTAGTCATTCATAAGGAATCAGGGGGCATCCATTCAGAATCTCGAGCGTCAGATGGGGGAGATTGCGAGTCGATTAAATGAGAGGTCGCCAGGAACACTTACGAGTAATACTGAGCAAAATCCTAAGGGATTCGCAAAGGCTGTGACGACGAGGAGCGGTGCAGGGGCACGTAGCGAGCCCGTGAGTCAGGAGGCGACGATAGGGGTCGTTGAAGAGCCTGCAGTAGATGTAGAGGAGCAGGTGGACAAGGATATTCAGTTGGAGTCTCCACCATCCAAGGTGCATCAGGGGCATGGCCCAGGAAGTACAGCACAGGCCGAGGATCAGTAGTTACCCAGCACACCAGTGAGAGTCAACAAACCTAGAGTTCCATACCCCGGGAGACTCCGCAGGGATAGTGACTAGAAGCATAACTCCAACTTCCTTGATCTTTTGAAGCAGCTTCACCTTAACATTCCATTCCTTGAGGCACTCACTCAAATGTCGAAATATGCAAAATTCCTTAGGGATATTCTTTCAAATAAGGAGAAGTTAGATGAGGTCTCTTCCATCCTATTGAGTGATACTTGCTATGTAGTCTTGCAGAGAAAGTTACCAGAAAAGACATTCGATCCTGGGAGTTTCACGATTCCCTGCATCTTGATTGATGATACGGTGTTTTATGCCTGGCGGATCTTGGTGCCAGTATTAACCTTATTTCGTATTCAGTGTATCACAAGTTGGGCTTAGGCGAACCACGTCCTACCCAGATGAGTATCCAGCTTGTTGATAGTTATGTGAAATACCCCTGAGAGGTGGTCGAGAACATGCTTGTTCGTGTCAACAAGTTCATCTTTCCGGTGAACTTTGTCATCTTGGACATGAACTATGGTGATAGTGTCCAAGTTATATATGGCCGACCATTCCTTTCCACTGCACAGGCGTTGATCGACGTCTACGAGGGTAAGTTGATTTTGAGAGTTGGGGATGAGAACGTCACCTTTGACGTTTGCCAGTCACTGAAACACCCCAAGTCTGCTGATAACTGCTTATACTTCATCGATACCATCATGGAACATGTTGGGGAGTGTTTCAGCGAGATCTGTGGAGGATCTGCTTTCGACAACCAGATTATCGATAAGGAGAGTCCGGAGATTGAGATGGTTGCCATGACCGATCAGTCCTTGGATGACGACACCGAGTCACATAGCCCTGAATCTGGCATGTCTGATGAGATCATACGAGATGATCCGATGGACCAAACCTTCAATCGAGAGTCCTCCTTCTTCCTTAGAGCTTAAGGATTTGCCTGCCCATCTTGAGTATGCATTTTTAGATGAAGAGAGGAAGCTACCGGTTATCATTGCATATGCTTTGACAGGGGTCGAGAAGGAGAAGTTGTTGAGGGTAATACGAGAGCACAAGGAGGCGATTGCATGGAAAATTATCGACATTAAGGGTATTAACCCTTCGTTTTGCACTCATAAAATCCTCATGGAGGATAATTTCAAACTGTCATTTAGCCGCAAAGGCGGCTTAATCCTAAAATGCAAGAGGTTGTGAAGAAGGAGATCATTAAACTCCTTAATGCGGGGATCATTTTCCCCATTTCTGATAGTGGTCGGGTGAGTCCAGTTCAAGTGGTTCCTAAAAAGGATGGCATGACTGTCGTCACCAATGAGAGGAATGAGCTCATTCCCAATAGGACTGTGACTGGATGGAGAGTCTGCATCAACTACCGCAGACTGAACGATGCCACCAGGAAAGACCACTTTCTTTTACCCTTCATTGATTAGATGTTGTAGCGCTTGGCAGGTCAGCAATACTACTACTTCTTAGAAGGTTTCTCCGGGAATTTCCAGGTTCCCATAGCTCTCGATGACCAGGAGAAAACCACTTTTACCTGCCCTTACGGAATGTTTTCCTATAAACGTATGTCGTTTGGACTGTGTAACGCTCCAGCCACATTCCAGAGGTGCATGATGGCCAATTTTCCATGATATGATCGAGGACTCAATGGAGGTGTTCATGGACAATTTTACTGTATTTTGGAGTTCCTTCGATTAATGTTTGTCTAATCTTGAGAGGATGATGTCCCACTGCGTTGACACCAACCTTGTTCTTTAATGGTGCACAGGAAAGCTATACCACCACCAAGAAAGAGCTCTTAGCTGTGGTGTTCGCTTTCGATAAATTTAGGTCCTATCTAGTTTTGTCCAAGACGATTGTGTACACGGACCATGCTGCTATTCGATATCTCTTCTGTAAGCAAGATGCTATGCCTCGTCTTATCCGTAGATTCCTGTTGCTTCAAGAGTTTGATATTGAGATCCGTGATAAAAGGGGGCCGAGAATATGGCGGCCGATCAACTTTCGCGTCTAGATGAACCTGTGTAAGAAGATTCGAGGGGTCAGGATTGATGATCGTTTTCCGACAGAGAGTCTCATGTTTGTTACGGCACAAGAGGAGGATTTTCCATGGTTTGCTGACTTCGCGGACTATCTCGCTGACAGGTACCTCCCGAAGATGCCTTAACAGCAAACAAAAAAATTCTTTGCTATGTTAAGTTTTACTTATGGGACGACCCGTATCTTTTCCGTATCGGTGCTGATTAGCTGATTAGGAAGTGTGTAGATGCTAAGGAGTGATTACAGATTCTGAGCCATTTCTATGTAAGACCGACAAGAGGTCATCACGGTGCGAGTTCGACGGCGAAGAAGGTGTTTGATTCCGGTTTTTATAGGCCATCGATTTTTAAGGTTTCGCATGCGTTTGTAAGGAGCTGCGATCGTTGATAGCATGTCGACAACATTTCTTCGCGAAATGAAATGCCCCAAAATGCTATTAAGGTTTGTGAGGTTTTCGATGTCTGGGGCATTGATTTCATGGGACCGTTTCCATCTTCGCGTGGGAACAAATACATACTCGTGGCTGTCGATTATGTTTCAAAGTGGGTTGAGGCGAAGGCTTTACTCACGAATGATGCTCGAGTTGTAGTGTGTTTTCTTAAGAGTCTCTATGCTCATTTTGGTGTCCCTAAAGCCTTGATCAGTTATCAAGGTACTCACTTCTACAATTCGCAGATGGATAAGGCATTGCACCGCTGTGGGGTCACCCATCGGCTTGCGACCGCCTACCACCCACAGACTAGTAGGCAGGTGTAAGTGAGTAATCGGGGAATCAAACATATTCTTGAGAAAAAGGTTGGTTGGAATCATCGGGACTGGTCCGACAAAATAGATGATGCTTTGTGGGTCTTCCATACAGCCTACAAAATTCCGACTGGTTCCACACCATTCCGGATGATTTATGGGAAGGCCTGCCATCTTCCTGTTGAGTTGAAGCACCGTGCTTCATGGACCCTTTAGAGGGTTAATCTTGATTTATCCGCCGCAGAGGGCACTCGGTTCCACTAGTTGCACGAGTTAGAGGAGCTACGGGATCACGCGTATGCTCAATCGTTTAAGTACAAGGAGCATATGAAGGAACTGCATGATAGAAAGTTGAAGGGTAATAAGCAGTGCAAGTGTGAGGATATGGTTTTATGGTATGACTCTCGGTTGAGGTTATTCCCGGGAAAGTTGAAATCCTGATGGTGTGGACCATTCACGGCCACTGAGGATTTCCCGTATAGCACTATGGTGATACAAGATCAGAGCGGGAAGTTTAAAGTGAACGGTAGCTGATCAGACATTCGAGGTGTTCTACCTTGGCTCATTCACCGAGGCATAGACGTGTTGGAAACATCACTCGGGAAACAACTCGAGTTGTATAGCGTGTATTACGATTATCTTTATTATCAGTTTTATTTATTTTATTTTTATTATTTATAAAAAAAATAAATAAGTAAATAAATTAAAAAATTAAAAAAATTAAAACAAATAATAAAAAATACAAAAAACACAAAAATATGTTTATATCGTATGTTTTTTTATTTTCTACTTTGTACGCCGCTACATGCGAGCGAGTTTGAGTTATTGCATGTATTATTATGCGCATGGTTGCTCTGATGGCGTTTTGGAACAGGTTCTCCCGAGGTTGCGGCCGCAAATGAAATGCTATATGGTCGCTCGATTGAGACACAGATGGTGCAGATTCTGCATATAAACCAGGGGAGTAACCCGTTCTCTTTTTTTACTTTTGATTATTTTAAGTTCTATTTTAATTTTATTTTATTTCTTTTCCTTGTTCTCATCGAGGATGATTTCTTTCTAAGTGTGGGGATGAGAATTTATTTTACTTAGTTGTAGAAAAAAATATTTAAAAAAACAAAAAAAAAATTAATAATAACAATTTTGCACTCTTTCGTTGAGAATCATGTCGGTTACTCAAGTTTGATGGACATATACTTGTATATGTTTGGTCCTGTTATCTACTTGTAGACATAGGGGATAGCTATTTACCTGAAAACTGAAAGTGACTGGGGTGACTGAATTTGTAAAAAAAATCTAATAAGAAAAAATAAATAAATAAAATAAAAAAATAAAATAAAAAGTTTTAAAGAAAAATGTCATTTGAAAATTGTTTTTCTTCTACGTTAAGTAGGAAATGATATTATTACCATTGTGTTAACAAGCTCTCGGAACTTTTGAAATATATAATTATAATAAAAGAAGAGATGGTTTGCGTATCTGATTTGGGATGTGTCGGTAGGCCCAACTAGCTTTGATAGTCCTCTTTAGCAGATTTTATATATATAATAATTTGAAAAACGGTGAAACCGAATTTCAATGCTTAGGGAAGATTACCATAATCTAAAAACATTGAGATGGTGGGACTTAGATGCACTCAAACCAGCACACCACCACTTGTCCATCGTTTTACGAGCTTGGAAATAGTTATATACTATAGGGTGATATAAAAAAAGCATGTTTTGAAAATATATTATGAAAAGTTGTTCCAAAAAGCAAATGACTGTGAGAAAGTTATGTATTGTAAAATGCCAAATAAGCATTCTCAAATTTATTAAAAGAGGCCAAAGATGCACATACTAGACGGGACTTAGAGTTTACGTGTTACCAAGGGGATAGTGACTATGAGGATACACTATTGGGGCTCGAAGGTTCTTATTCAATAAATATCAAATTAGAAATTTATAGGACAAAGTCCAATAATATTTAGGAAAAGCTCATACGACCTCCACATGACCGTTCATCCATCAAATTTCACCAAGTGCATCTAATTATTACCATCAACGAGTCATTGGCTTATGGTGATTTGTCGAACCAATTTGCTTCGACTCTAGTTTTTCTAGCTCTCTTTGTCTGATATGGGGTAGGCGTATCCTTGATTTTTGGACTTAAAACGCTTAATGCAATTGGGGGCTTGATTGGTCAGTGGCTGGGTTTAAGTGGACAACAATACTGGAAATCGCGGTCAATATGTCGAGCTGTTTCTTGTGCTTTAGTAATGTTAAATAATCTGGGAGTTTGTTGTTTTTCACTTAGTTATGATCCTGTGTAGATTTCCTTTTCAGCGACGAAAAAGTCTTAAGTGTGTGGATGTTTAATGGTTGTAAAACACACTTATTTTCCGCATCTTTTTATCATCTTTTAATGGCTTAATTATATAATAAATAATGATTTTTACTCGTCTTAACTTGATCTTATAAAGTTTATTATTTGTTGTAGGTTACAAGTTTTAAAAGAGAAAAATATCGTGTTTTGGAAGACATATGATGCCTTTATGATCAAGTTAACAAGACAAAACTCAAGGCCCGACCCAAGCCCGTTAGAGAAAAGCCATTCATGCTTAATATATTAATTTATCATAAACAAATAAAACCCTAACTCCGCTTGCTCCTTGCGATCGGACTGAAGTAGAAAATAAGAAAAAGTTGATTGTTCGAAGGATTTGGTCGGCTAGGAAGGATTTTGTGGGCTGTCTCATTTAAGGAAACACACAAATATATTTTGTGTGGTTGGTCGGTAGCACGAAAGAAACCAGAAAACAATAAAGTACAAAAAAGTTAAAAACCTAAACCCTTGGGGCAGTGTGCGATCGGCAGCTAGGGTAAGGAAGAAAAATTCGTTTTTGCATATTGTGTGACCAAATAAAGAAGAAGGAGACCAAAGGAAGATTCGGGACAACAACTCGGGGGTACTTTTTATCATATAACTCAACCACAATTAATAGTATAACACTCATTACTTTGGTTTTCTGGTTTATGTTCATACTTATATTGTTTTTTTTTTATCTTGAAAGTGAATTGTTTTTCATTTGAATTGAAGATTGAGTTATGCTTGATTAATATTGATTGTTGAATGACTTTGATTATGAATTGGTTGAGTTTTATGATGGTTACAATAAGTATACGCTGCTGTCCAAAAATCATGAGTAGCTAAACTTCGTTGTACTACCTAGGTTAGATGATTATTGTTAGGTTTTAGCGAGTTGATTGGATTGTTAGATCAATATGACATGAATTGCTATTGAATGTTTGGTTTAATGATGAATTAGGTTGTGTTTAGCGGTTGTGATTTTATTATTTTTATCTCATAATCTCATACTTTGATTAATTTAATTAGTTTTGATTGATAGTTGTATGTTCAATTCTTAACTTTGTGTTTAAAGTTTGATTGCGGTAGGATCAACCGTAGGGTTTTTTTGAGATTGTTAATTGGTATAATTCATCGGGTAAACACCTTTTTAGAGACCGAGTGGTGATAGGAAGTAAAGTAGTCTCATTGCTTTTACTTGTTAGGATTAGGATTGCGCGAGAGCGGGTTCGGTTCTTGTCGGGTTTGGGTTCGTGAGCAATTAGTTGGTCTAGTTTAAGTTAAACCAAATTGTTCCTCTATCCTTGGTTGCGTAGTATTCGTTTTCATTAGGGTCGTTTGTCGATGAGACCAAGAGGAGAGTCGACATTAGAGCACCTTAGCATTCGTTTGCCGGTTTGTTCTTAAAATCAATTAAGTGTTAGTTAGGGTTTGTTAGTGAGACCGGGAGGTGATCTAGCTTTCTTGAGCGAACCTTAGTTGTGTCATCCTTAGATACCGGTGTCGTGAGATCATTCAATCCTATAGCTTGTTAGGCCTTCAATATGATTGTCGGTCCCGTAAGTCGATCGCTCAAACTCACAATGAATGTCACAACCCACACAATAAATTTGTCGACAAGAAGGTTGATGACGTTTCTATTTATGGTAAGATTAGTTATTTGTTTACGGCGGAATCGCTAACAGAAACTATCTATTTCTAAAGGATATTAAATGTAACAAACACAAACAATCACTCAAAAGATTTCCATTTATAGAAGGTTTTCATACAAATGTAAATCGATTAGGGTTTCTTGTAAGGAATGTTTATCCGTACTAATCTTAGGACCACCGTCACACTCAATCAGAAATATTCGGTAGGTCTGAAAACTGTAAAGTGGCAAATCCGTAGTAGGTGTGCCCTAAATTATTTTATTTATAGGCCTGCCACTACCTGACAACTGTCATTCCTTATAGAAACCCTAATGATAGGTACATAATCAAATTACATACATATTCAAAAATATACTAAGTGTAAAAACAGGTCTTCTGGGTAGGCTTTGTGCCATTTGTCTTCTTCGAGTAGACCTGGTAACCTTGAAGTGTGCTTGTAAACAGTTCTCCGGGTAGACTTTACTTAAGAGTATTTTACTTAGAAAATACTCACCTAGAAAACTTCAATCTTCTTGACCATAGCAAACTTTGCCCGATATGATCTTACGAGCAAACTTGTTCTTCAGAGATCCTTTCAACTCTTTCTTAATGTATAACTTATTAGCAAATCAAAGTGTGCTGGTAACATTGTAGCTTGCTCGGAGTTGAACCTTGCCCGATAAAGTACTTAAGATAATTCTTTATGAACTTTCATTAAGCATGCTTTGATTACTGTTTTATTAATGAATACCTTGCTTGATCTTCCAAATACTTGGCTTCAAAAGCTTGGTTAGCCAAGAGCTTACTCGGGAGCAAACCTTGCTTGGCTATGAAGAACAACCTTGCTAGAAATACTGAACCATGATCGGATTAACACTAAAGAAGACTTCAAGAAGATAACCTTGACCGAAAGGCAAAATACCTTTCTATGACAAGTAAAACCTTGCTAGGAGGTCCAAGTGTGCTCGTTTCCATACTTAACCATATCAGATGAGTTTTGAGAAGATTCCAATCTCTCTCAAGTCATATCATGTCAAATCTTTGGCTCAACAATCTCCCCCTAGATTGGAACACATCAGATGTCCCAAAACACCTCTAAGGTTACATACACTTAGTCAAAATACACATCAAATTAAAGTCAAATTAAATAAAAAAAATAAAAATATTACATATTTCAAATTCTGTTCGTAGACATTACAAAGCAAACCCTAAAGCTGAACAAAGTCTTCATCTTCTTGCATTGTGGGCTGCTTCTCTTCTGTCAACTATCACTGATCCTGCCCTTTGCTTGAAAATAGACAATGTTTGATGATGAGGGTGATTCTCAGGTATTTTCATGTCTATTATATCCCTCAAGTCTTCATTGCTTACAAAGGTCAGATCTTCATCAGTCTTGATTATACCCAAAATCAGTCCATCAGAGTTGCGAAGAATGTAGTGGTCTTCATTACTGTTGTAGTCAATTTGAGCAATTCTACCATTCTTCTGTATCTGATGGTTAGGTCTTGTCATGCGTCTCCTCATACTGATGCAAGTATTCAAGTTGGACAGCGGGTTCTTGTTTCCGACTTTTAAAAGGTAGCCAAATTCAGCACTTCTAATGTTGCTTATGCGCTTGGCTCATCTGTTCTTTTCCTGCTTAGTCAGCTCCAGCTTCTTTCTTTGATCCAACAATGGAAAGTTCTCCTCAGCTTCACTCTTCAAATACTTTGACAACTCATTTTGTTGTCTTCCTGCCATCTTGTTTCTATCATGATAGTCATACAATTCAAGATTGGCCATTATCTCAAGCTACTCTCTCTTGTAATCAGCAAAGTCATCTTTGAAAATGATCTCCCTTAATTCTCTGCTTTGCATTATCACTTTCAAAGTATTGGAGACAGAGTCATAGAAGAGTGTCATTGGTAAGTCCACAGCAGTTTGTGGCCTTTCTTCCCTTTGAGTTCCAACTCTTCTTGGCTCATTTCTGGATGTTGAGATGTGTCTCCTTGAAGAAGAGGGCCTTGTAGGAATTGAATTCATTGGTTTAGTGGGCCCTGTGATTCCAAATCTCTTTTTATACATCTCAATTAATAATTCAGCAGGCATCATCATCAGATCAACAAGGTTTTCACCTCTATCCCTGTGTAATCTACCAATCATTTCCATAATTTTTTCATCATTGAGCTTATAGGCTGGTACAAACTTTCCACCAACAAAGCTTTAGGGAATTTCCTTTTCAGGTAGTAGCTTCTCCATTCAGCTTTTTGTTCATGAAACAGTTTCTTCAGTTGTGCCTTTCCCAGCATGTCAAACATATTTTCTTTCATTCCTTTTCGCTTCATCACCTCCTTCAAGATCTTAATCATCTTCTCATTTTCCCATGGATCTGTATGTTCAATCGGTTCAGGTTTTATTTCCACAGGAATAGGAGTATCTTGGGCTTTGGCTCTTTCCGACTCACCCTTCTCATTTTCGGCTCTCTTCTTTTCTCTTACAGTCATAATCCTTCGCTTTTTGGCAGAAGGTTCAGGTTGATCTTTCTTTGATTGATTCTTCTTTGATAGTATGTTAAAGTGAGATTCAACCACTAGCTTTGACAAGTTATCAACCAGCTCAGGCGCCATACCTCTGTCAATTAAATATCCACACTTTCCTCCATATTTATTCCTTACCTCCTCTATTCTTTCTTTCAGCTTTGATTCCCTCACAAATCTTTCCTTTTCTTCTTTCTAAATAGTTTCCTTTGTTGTGTTATACTGTCTCTCCAAATCATGAAAACTCATCATGCTTAAATCTTTCTCATTCAGCCCATGTTTTCTTATATACTCTCTATACTTCATAGAGTCAACATTTTTCTTTTGAAGCCTTTTCTTTATCTCATAATCCTCTCTATCAATCATTTTTTGCAAC
The DNA here is from genome assembly GCF_021521415.1 of Bidens hawaiensis. Taxonomy (NCBI): domain Eukaryota; kingdom Viridiplantae; phylum Streptophyta; class Magnoliopsida; order Asterales; family Asteraceae; genus Bidens; species Bidens hawaiensis. Next base: position 64,990 of record NW_027494887.1, on the reverse strand, counting down.
TCCTCATCAGATAGAGGAGCCAATCTTTCAAAACCGTATCCAAATTTTATCAACTTGATGACTAAAGGATTATTCCTTTTAGCCTCATCCAGACTTTGTTGGATATTTTTCCTTTTCTCATCAGTCATTTCAACTTGTGGGACACAATATCTACTTTTTCAGCAGTTTTACCCTGAACATTATCATTATTATCATCCGAGTCATATTCTTCAGTGGTGTCTTCTTTTTCAGTAGACGCATCTGCAGCATCAATTTTAGGTTCCTCTGGATTTGGTACATCCTCAGGAATATCCTCCGGCCTTATCATTTGAATTGGAACAAGCTTCAAAGGGCTTTGCTGCTCCTCAGGGCTTTCAACAAAGTATTCATTTTCATCATCCCATCTAGCCCTTTTTGCTGACTTCTCACCATCAGTCTGTTCACCGACCTTCCTTTTTCTCGTATAAATCTTTTCAAACTTGTTCACTTTATATGTGAACTAGCTCTTTTTCCTGACTTTTCACCATCAGTCTGTTCACCGACCTTCCTTTTTCTCATATAAATTCAAACCTGTTCACTTTATATGTGAACTCCTCATGCATCTTGGAGGCCTTTTTCAACAGTGTTTCTATTGTTTCCTTAGTCTCCCCCTGTTTCACATATTCTTCTTTTTCAGCTTCCTTCTCAGGTTTATTATGGGGTTGACTGAACATACTCAAAACCATTGCCAAAGAATTATCCACCTCTTCAGCTTTTTCAGATTAATCAACATACCAATCACTTCCTTATCCTCTTCCTCTTCTTGATTAAATGTTTTGAAAATGTTAGCTTGCTCAATCAAATCTTCTTGCTCAGCCAATTCTTCCGCTGTTAGGGTTTGGGCAATATATTCTCTCTCCCTTGTTTCATTAAGTACTTTTTCAAGCCTTTTGGCTGCTTCAGCATTCTCATCCTCATCATCATCATCATCATCATCATCATCATCATCATCATCATCATCATCATTTATTTTCTTTGAAAGAGCAGGCACTTCTTCTTCATCAGCTTTTGCTTTCCCCTTAGCTAATCTCTTTTTCTTTTCTTCTTCGGTTTTAGTGGAAAAATTGTCAATATCAACCAATAATTCATTCATCTCCTTATACTACTCCACTCTCTTGGATTTTTCTTCTTTGTTTTCTTGTTCAGTAAGGACTAGTTCCTAAGTAGCAGCTCCTTCATCCATCACCACATCTGTAGCCACTGCATCAGTCATTACATCAGTAGCAATAGCATCAGTTGCTATTGCTTCTGTTGTGGCCACATTGTCAGTATTCACATTGTCAGTGTTTTGTTCTTCCATCTCATCAACAATTTCTTTTTCCTTCCTCAGCAGATCATCATCAAAGTCACCGTACACAATGTTCACACTTCATTATTCACATCATAGTCTTGTATATCATCACCAGACTTATCTCCTTCATAATCTTCATCAAAGATCATTCTCCCCCCACTATCCTCATTCTCACTATCACCATAAGCACTTAAGATGTTTTTCAGTCCATCATCCACATTCTCTACCTCCACATTTACCATCACTTCATCAACATTTTTATGAGCAACAGTGGCCTCGGGAACATTCTCCCCCTGTTTTGGGGCAGCTAAGGTCTTCTCAACCTCTGCCTCAAGGGTTTGAATTCTTTAAAGTGCTTGGGCCAGCTGTTCTTTTAAATCAACATTTTCTTTTCTCAATTCAGCATTATCTCCTCTTAAATCCAAATTTTCACTAATCAATTTCATATTTATTTTGAAAATATAACGATTATGGGGACGTGTATCAGGTGGTGAAAAAGAAAAAGGTTCAGGTAAAGGGTTGGTTTGTGGAAGTATAGTGTCAGTGGGAGGGCTTGGGTTCTCAAAAATGTTTTCACTTGTAGAGGGTAATGGGTTAATGTTTGGAATTGAAAGGATTCTGAAATGGATTATTGTGAATGTAGGTTGAATGGGTTGTTATGAGGCTTGGGAATGTGTTAGGGATGTAATTGGTGTGGATTGGAAGGTCAGTAAGTGTGAGGGAAGAGTTTCTGGAATATATGGTTCATGTGTTGCCTGGATTTGGTCTTGGGTAAGGGTTTGTGGTTGGGATGTAGATTGGTCAATTGTTTGAGGTGGTGTTTGGTTTAAGGTTTCATGTGGGCTTTGGGTTAGAGTAGGTGGTGTTTGAGGTGGGGATTGGATTAGGGTAGGTAGTTGTGAGTGAGGTGGTTTTTGGGTTAGGGTAGATGGTGGGGAGTAAGGTGGTGTGGCTATAGGTGTGGTTGGTGGTGTTGGAATGGGTTGATTCTCCCCCTGATCATGTACATCAACAATAAATACTCCTTCATCTCCTTCTTCATTACCATCTCTCCCATATCCTCCATCATCACTGTCATCACTATCATCAATCTCAATCTCATCCTCCTCCTCCTCCTTTGAGGTTAAATCAGGCATAATCTCAGCATCATGGTTGACCAACCATGGTAACACATCAAGTTCAACATTTGGATTGAATATGCTTGTGCTAGCCAGATTAGTAATCCGTTTGTAGGTATTTGGATTCTACAGCACATGTGTTGTACCTATTGTGGGTAAATCTTGTAGCTCATGTATATGTATGTATGTATGTGTGTGTAATATATTAATAAGATCATATGAAGAATAAAGTGAGTGATGAGGTGTAGGAAGTTGGAGAAAGAGTCAGGATTTGATATTCCTACCCAATAATGTGTATATTGATTGAAGATTATCAGCAGAAACCTGGGATAGGCTAGGAATTTATCTTTGTTTTCCTTTTTCAATATGCTTACCATTCTCTCAAAAATCATATTTGAAAAGTTGAATGGTAGATCATACACTACAGCAACTGTAGCATTTTCTAAGTCACGACTCATAAGAGTCCATGATCCCCTTTTAGGGGCAAAGCCCTGAATAAGATGGTGAATCAAGAATCTGTATAAATTTGAGAACATTCCCTTTTGGAATTGTCCTTCCTTTACGTTCCCTTGATAGCCCATTGTATGCACAAATATATTCAGTAGATGATCGGTTGTAAAGTGAATCAGACTGTTGTTGGTGCTTGATGCCAGTAGTTCAGTATCTCGTGTTTATTTGTGTTTGTAATCATTTAAATTGTTCTTGTTTTGAACTGGTTTTGTTTAAGTGTTTGAGCGAACTTGTTTGGTAAGCGAAGTTAGGACAACTTCGCCTAGTCTGTTAGGCGAAGTTGTCGTGTTATTCAAACCCTAACTTCAGCTCATTTACATAACTTTGGACGGCTGGCTTTTGGTGACTCTGTGTGTCACGTGTTTGTTCTTTGGTTGTTACCCTTTGCAATATAACAAGTATTCTATTATATATTCGTGTGTTTGCTTATCATTAACGTGTACATCGTCTTAGCACTCGTATCGTATACGTAGGGGATTCCGCACCCTCGTTTTACGAGATACTCCTGTGTAGATCCGGCTGGGAACCTACAATTGTGATCATCATCATGTAACTCCAGGCATCTTCTGATTAATCTTTCAGTAATGTGAATCTCCTGCCTTGCCACGGTAGCTTCTATCTGTCTACCATTTATATCATCAATTAATTGAGCTGAGCACCAGAAATTAGTAAATGATTTCTATACAACACCGGACACTCTGTCAAGGCAAAACGTATATTTGATCGTTGTAGCCACCTTATCATCAAAGCCACGTCTCATTATCAGGAGTAACTTGTAATAAGGCACACATATTGTGCTTGTGCTCAAACGGGTATGGTGGTTCGTCATCCGCCATATCTGTTCAAATAAATAAACACATTCAATGTAATAATTAGTCACAAAGCTCATAGCTTTAAGCAGTTTTAGGTTATAATTTGAAGAAGTTAAGAATAAATTTCTTTAAGAACCCGAGCTTAGACAAATTGATAACCTACACAAGAAACAGAGAGTTAGTACAAATGAATATTAAATGCCCATTATCACTTAATCGTTGTCGGAAAACACTTAATTTTTGCTTACCGAGTCGGATTGAGTGGGCTGACAAATTAGGGTTAGGAAGTTTTAGATGATTGTAATAAGTCGGTTGAGTTTCTGAAATGAGAGCAAGAGAGTGGAAGGTGAGAGAGAAAAGTGGGAACACTTTCTCCAACTCCATCTTATATACCTTTTGAAAGTGGGTTTTAAATGCTTTTTGTCTTGTAGTGAGTTAATAGCTGTCAAACAGTACTATTATCCATTTAAATATTTTGACATTTAAAACCTTGCTCGGTAAAGTTCATTTACCAAACCTTGCTGGGAAAAGATATTATTCACAAGGCTATCTAGGTACCTTCCACTTTCTCAAAACTTGCTCGTTCCATATTATTTCAAAGAGTATAAGTGATTTTAGAAGTAAGGCAAAGTAAATAAAATGAAGGAAGCTTACTCGAAATACAAGATTCCTCGAGAAATGAATCACAAGACTAATAATCAAGTATAAAATATCAAATAGGAAACCTTGCTAGGAATCATTTAAGATACCCAAATAAACAACTAAGACTTACTCCTAATTACAAATCTTTCTCGAATAACAGATCCTATCACAAACCTTACTCAACATTGTCAAACAGTTAGTAAATATTCAGTCAATTAGACTTTTGAAGTTAAGTCGGCTTGACATATTTCAAGAATACAAAGTGTTCTAGAGAGTGATTCTAAACACAAAGTATAATAGAAAAGCAAAATTTTGAAATTACCAAGTATATGAAGAGAACACTTGAAAATTTCAAAGTGTGCCTGAAACATAAAGTGTGCCCGGACCCTAAGGTTGCCCGAAGACACTTGTAATTTCAAAGAATAATACTTACCGATAAAACATAGCTTCCTAGAATGAGTTCAACAGTAAAACAAACACTTATGTATGCTATAAAGTCTGAAATCAAATAAAGCTTGCTAGAAGTAACATTCAATCACAAAGCATGCTAGTATGACATAAACAACCAATAAAACAGTTAAGTTTGCTATAAAGTTTAAAATTTCAACAAAGCTTGCTAGTGAACAGTAACATATAAAATAGCTTGCTAGTAAACAGTTGTACTCCCAAACAAAATGGTAAAGTGTGCAAGGCAGTACAAACTATATAAAAGCTTGCTAGAAATTTCATATTCAGCATAAAAAATGCAAAGCTTGCTTGAAACAATTCAGATATTCTATAAAACAGTTAAGTGTGCTAGAATAACTTGCACTTGTTAAAGCTTGCTAGTAATAACATATTCAAATTCCAAGTATGCTCGAAAGGGTTAAACTTCAACTAAAACAGTCAAGTTTACCCGAAATAGTGTAAAACATCAAAGCATGCCCGAAATTAATAAACTTAGAAAAACAACATCTAAGTGTGCTCGGAAAGGTTATAAAACATCAAACCTTACCCGAAAGACATATTCAAACCTTTTGAAGGTAAAATACAAAACTTTTTGACTTAAACTAAATATCAATCATATTTATCAATAAATAACATTGTTTAAGAGCAAATGGTGCATTTAGAGATCAAATTTCAGTTATCATTCCTTTCAAAACAGTTTATTTCCATTTATTTAAAAGATCTCATTCATGGGATCATATTGAGTAAGTAGTTTCTCAATACTTCATTCTCAGCATTATTATGACAAATTAGACAAGTTGACAGCATGTCTAGACTTAGCATGAATTTTATTTCCTTGGTGATATGATTAAGGTTCAATTAGGATGCATAATACTAAATAGATAACACATGTTGTTTTCTGATGCTCCATATCTATTCTCAATGCTTATTTGGCTTTCTCCAAATCTCCCCAAATTGACTCCGACCCCCGGATATATGGAAAAAAAATTAACGACAGAACAGTTTAAAGACTTAGATATTTCATTATGTGACTCCACATTAAGTTTATATCACCTTGGATTTTACACATCATGAGAAAGAAACCATACATGTCAATGACTGCACTAAGTGTCTTTTTAGCTTATTAAATCCATATGATTAGCCAAATAGTCAATGTACTATCATTTCCCAGTTTAAGAATTCAGACACCCCAATTTCTCTTAATTGTTAGGTAAATGGCTATCCTATTTGACCAAAAGTGGTTAACAGGACCAAGCATATATGAGAATACATTTCCTTTCAAATTAGAGTTATTGACATAATTTTAAGTGAAAGAATAAAACATCACTATTGCCCCGAATGCTTCCAATCTTTAGGTTAATGGCTATCCTTTAAATCTAAAAATAGATGACAGGACTAAACATATACAAGTATATGTCCTTCCAACTTGAGCAAACGACATAATTTTCAGCAAAAGTAACTCTTTTGAGTCTTTTCATTGAAAATACCTTTTTAAGCTTCAATAAAGCTTTGAACTGAATAGTATTATCATATCTTTGCACCATTAAACAACTTGCTCTGTTTTATCAAAATTGTTTTGAATAAAACCTTCTTAAAAGTTTTCATTTGAGCAGATCTTTTGACACAACAAGTATAACATATTCAAATCATAATCATCAATGATATCATCAAAACAAGACGACCTTACCAAAGAGCATAGTCTAACATATCCTAATAACATCATCTGATCTAATTACACACATAATCAAACACTCATTTATGACATCAGATAAGCATATATTCATGTAAATCAATTCAAAAACACTTATCATGACATCCTATAAGTCAACTGATAAACAAGCATAAGCATTCAAAGATACCTAAGTTGCACAGATAATCAATTAAGCACATTTCAGTTAACATCAAACAGTAGCATATTCAATCATCACAATTTATAGATCCTCTACCAAAATAGTCAATAAGCACATAGAGGCACACATATCAAACAAACATTAATCAAGACTTTGAAAAGATAGTCAATTTGCACAATAAGCACGCATCATCAATCAGACTTCATTAGAGTTGATCATCCCCAGGGCTTTCCGGGCAAGTCAGTACACAAGCGTTGATACGGTAAGTCGACACAAATTTGGTTGGTTGCAGTTACGTGCATTATTGCATCAGAACTAAGACAAAAACAAAACAAAAAAATTATAAAATTTGGGAGGAACAACGGCATAGCGTCGGCCAGTAAACTGGATCATTTGTAAAACCAGACCTTTATCGATCTCAGGAGTTCAGAGAAAGTTGAATCTGGTTCAATCAAGTGGTTTTGTGAATAGGTCAGCTAAATTATCACTTGTATCAACTCTTTTCATCTCAATTAAACCCTTTTCACTATAATCCCTTATAAAATGATGTCTGATTTCAATGTGCTTAGTCTTCGAATGTTGCACAGGATTTTTTACAATAAAAGATGCAGCAGTGTTATCAATGTAAATAGGGATGTTTAAGAAATTCAGACCATAATCCAGCATCTGATTCTGAATACAGAGAACTTGTGCACAGCAAGCAGATGCAGCAATATACTCAGCTTCTGCAGTTGAGATTGACACTGTAGTCTGTTTCTTGCATTGCCATGACACCAATCTATCACCCAAAAATTGACAACCTCTAGAAGAAGACTTCCTGCTAATATTGCACCCATCATAGTCACTATCTGTGTAGGCAGTTATATCAAATGACTGGTTCTTTGGATACCAAATTCCTAGATCTGTCTTCCCTTCAAATATCTAAAGACCCTTTTTGCTGCATTCATATGAGAAACCTTAGGACTTGACTGAAATCTTGCACAGACACAAACAGCAAACATGATATCAAGCCTTGAAGCAGTTAGATACATCAGAGATCCAATCTTTGCTCTGTATTCATGTTCATCCACTGGCTCCCCATTTTCATCAGCTGCCATCTTTTCTTTAATATCCATAGGAGTTGAAGCATTTTTAAGGTCATTACATTTGAATTTGTCTAGTATGTCCTGCACATACTTAGACTGGTATATGAAAATCCCATCAGTCTTTTGTTGAACTTTAATCCAAGAAAGAAGTTCATTTCTCCCATTGAGCTCATACTGTACTTGGATTTCATCACCTCTTCAAACTCCATGCACCTATGTTCATTGGTTGACCTAAAAATGATATCATCAACATAAACATGCAGCAACAGCAAATCTCTTCCTTTCTTCTTGTAAAAGAGAGTCTTGTCTATAGCTACCCTTTGGAAACCATGTTCAAGTAGGTGATTTGATAACTCATCATACCAAGCTCTTGGAGGTTGATGCAGTCCATACAAGTTGGAATTCCCTTATATCCTGGTGGCTGAGTTACATACACCTCCTATTCTCTTTTTCCATTTAGGAATGCAGATTTGAAATCAAGTTGGAATACCCTTATATTCTTTGAGGCAACATAAGCTAAGAAAATTCTTATTGCTTCAAGTCTTGAAACTGGTGCAAAGACATCCTCAAAGTCTATCCCTTCTTCTTGTAGGCATCCAAATGCAATAAGTCTGGCTTTGTTCTTAATCACAATACCTCTTTCATCCCTTTTGTTCCTGAAAACCCATCTGGTTCCAATTGCATATCTGTTTCTTGGCTTTTTATACAAGTTCCCATACTTGTAGATCTCTGAACTGAGCCAACTCCTCTTGCATAGCCTCTACCCAACTGTTGTCCTTTAAAGCTTGAACAATGTTCTTAAATTTTATTTGGGATAGAAAGAAGGTGTATAAACAAATGTTTACAGATTCAGATGCACTTCTTGTTACTCTTTCATAAATGTTTCCTATGATATTTTTAGGAGGATGATTCTTTTCAACATAAGATGATTGAATAATTACATCAGCAGATACAATAGTATCAAGATTTGTATCATTGAGGTCAGGTTCATCAATGATTAAATCAGCTGTTGCATCATGAAATTCTGATGCTTCTTCTTTGTTCAGTTGCGAGGTAGATGCACCATTGTTTCCAACATTCAAATTTTGAAACAAGTCCTCAAATCTTGCATTTCTTCTGATAAATCTTTCCAAATGATAGGCAGAAAAGTGATTATCCAGTCATACACAAGCCTGTTGGTATTTGGTCACCAAAAGGAACTATCTGATTTAAGAATAACAAAGAACAACTATGAACTACATGATTTTTAATATTTTATCAACCAAAAGTTGATCTATGTTCACAAATTTTATTTATAAAGAAAATGCAAACATGAGGGTTAATTCAAGAACTACAGGGGTGGAGGCAATCATATAAGTCCGTTAAACATTCCGAATGAAAGGCCTGTAAGTCCGACTTGCGTGGCATGTAAGTCCAACGTTCAACCTCACATATGTTTGTAAATTTTGAAAAGAAAAATCCAACAATTTTTAAAATATGTTCTGTCATTAAAAATTTTGACCGAATACAGGGGGTCAAAGTCAAATTGGGGTGATCTGGAGAAAGCCAAATAAGCCTTAAGAATAGATATGGAGCATCAGAAAAACAACATGTGTTATCCATTGAGCAATAAGCATATTAATTGAAACTTAAATTCATATCACCAAAGAGATGAAAATTCAAGCTAAGTCTAGACCTGCTGTTAACCTGTCTATGTTGTCATAATAATGCTGAGAATGAAGTATTGAGAAACTACTTAGTCAATATGATCCCATTATTGAGATCTCTTTAGTAGAAGGAAAGATATTGTTTTGAAAAGAAACATACCTAAAATTTGATCTCTAAATGCACCATTTTCTCTTAAACAATGAATGTTTATTGATAAATATAACTGATATTGTGTTTAAGTCAAAAGGTGTTGCATTTTACCCACAAAAGGTTGATTATGTATTTTCGGGTAAGGTTTGATGATTTATAACCTTTCCGGGCACACTTAGATGTATCTAAGTTTATTAATTTTGGGCACGCTTTGAAGTACTTAAAACAGTTTTCGGGTAGAGTACTCTATTCTACTTACCTTCCGAGCAAGCTTGTTATTTGTGTATGTTTGAATATGATGCTTACTAGCATGCTTTTATATAGTTAGGACTTTCGAACATACTTTAGTGATTTGTTTGGAAGTACATCTATTTTTAGCAAACTAGTAGATATGACTGATTGCGCTGTTCCCCAGCAAGCTTTGATTGATTTCTAAACCTTCTAGCAGTATTAACTGTTCTATAGGATGTTTTAAGTTAATATAGCAAACTTTGTGATTTGGTGCAATAATCTAGCAAGCTTTGTGATTTTGTATGATACTCTAGCAAGCTTTAGTATTTTTGAACTTTCTAGTACACTTAGATGTTTGTTTCACTGTTTAAATTCATTTCTAGCAAGCTTGTGTTTTAGTGATTATGATTCTTTGAAATTATGAGTGTTTTCGGGCAGACCCAGTTTCCCGGACACACTTTATATTTCGGGCACACTTTGAATTTTCAAATGTTCCCTTAATGTACTTGGTAATTTCAAATTGACCTTCCGAGTACACCTTGTGTTAGGACTCCACTCCTAGCACACTTTGTATTTCTTGAAAGGTTTGACTTTCTGAGTACACTTTGTGTTAGGACTCCACTCCTAGCACACTTTGTATTTCTTGAAAGGTTTTCCAAGTACACTTTGTGTCAGGAATCCACTCCTAGCACAATTTGTATTTCTTGAAAGGTTTTCCAAGTACACTTTGTATTTCTTGTATACTTGACTGAATATTGTGAACTATTTTCGGGTAAGGTATGTGCTAGACTGAGTTATTCGGGTAAGGTTAGAAATTGGAAGTATGTTTATTCTATTCGGGCATCTTAACTGATTCCTAGCAAGGTTGCCTACTTGATATTTTATACTTGATTATTCGTCTTGTGATTAAGTTCTCAAGCAATCCTGTATTTCAAGTAATCTTTCTTCTTTTTTAAATTTACTTCTAATTCTTATATAAATTAATCGAGCAAGCTTTGTATAAGTGGAGGAGACCGAGCAAACCTTGTCTTCTATGATGAACATTTCCGGGCAAGGTTTGATACTTGACCTTTATCGGGTATGATTTTAAGTGTTAAAAATTAAATGGATAAGATTATTGTATGACAGGTATTAATTCACTAAACGACAACAAGCATTTAAAACCTACTTTCAAAAAGTATATAAAAGGGAAAGAGATAGATTTTTCAACATTATCCCCCCCCCCCCCTCTCTCTCTCCTTCCACTGATTGCTCTCGAAAGAAACCTATCGACTTATCGCATTCATTATTATCCTAACCCTAATTTATCAGCCCTCAAAATCCGACTCGGTAAGCTTTGATTAAACGTTTTCTGACAATGATTAAATGCTAATGGGCTATGATTATTCATGTTTACTAAATCTCTGTTTTATGTGTAGGTTATAAACTTGTCGAAGATCAGGTTCTTAATGACATTTCTCTCTTTCTTCTTCAAATTTATAACTTGAAATTAGTTAAAGTTGTGAACTTTATGACTAATTTCTACTTTGAATGTGTTTGATTATGTTTATCAGATATAGCGGATGTAAATCAACCAAGATATGTCTTTGAGCACAAGCACAACATGTGTGCCTTGTTGCAAGTCATTCCGTCTAATGAAGAAGTTGTTGTGATTATAAGCTAGCTTCAACGATCAAACATAAATTTTGCTTTGACAGAATGCCCTACTATCTACAGAAATCATTCTCTAGATTTTTGGCAATCAGCGAGACTGTTTGATGATGTCAACGGAAGGAGAATAGAAGCCACTGTTGCAAACCAAGAAATTCGAATAGACGAAGGGGTGATTAGAAGGTGTTTTCAGTTGAATGATGGTAACCAAGAATCGCTTCACTTAACAACTGCCCAACTTTTTAGAATATTCAGTCAGATAATGGGTTATCAGGGAACAGTACATGAAGGACAATTCCAGAAGGGAATGTTCCCCAACTTATATCGATTCTCAATTCATCGCATCATTCAGGGTTTTGGCCCTCGAAAAGGATCATGGACTCTTATGAGTCGGGATCTGGCAAATGCCACAGTTGATGTACTGTTCAGATATCCTTTTAATTTTTCAAAGATGATCTTTGAAAGACTTGTGAGCAACTTAAAGAAGAGAAACACAGATAGATTCTTGGCATATCCCAGATTTTTACAAATCATTTTCAATCAGGAGTTGGAGGATTTACCTGTTACTGGGATCACTCATTTATTACAAGATCCAGATACATACAAGAGGATTGCAACATTCAGTAGTACAAGCGGATTCAATCCAGAAGAAGTGTATGAAGATTTACCATGGTTAATGGTTGATGATATTCAAATTCCTCACTTGCATGAAATTTTGGCTGAAGAAGAACTGGTTGTTGAGAATTAGGGTGAAGGAGATGATGACTCGGATGATGATGGAAATGATGAAAATGATGGAAGTGATGGAGGAGATGATGAAAGGGGTGATAATGATGATGATGCAGGAAATGCAGAAGGGGTGATGCGGATGTACAACATCAGAGGAAGTTTTAGATTACACCAACACTACCAACTACACCCCTTGAAACACCACCACAAACACCACCCTACCCACCATCACCAATTGATCAAACCACCCAATGACCACCTCACTCACCACCACCAACCCTAACCCAATCTCAACCAACAGTCCTAATCCAAGACTCACAGATAAACTTAAACCAAACTCCACCACAAACACCACATTCCTCTCCACCATTACATGACCAAATTACTCAATCTCCACCCACTCATACACCCATCCTAAACCAAAGCCAAACTGAACCATTACATCAAACCCCACCTCAAACCACAACCCAAACCCCACCCCAAACCACAACCCAAACCCCACCTCAAAAAAACCTTGTCTCTGATCCACACTAGTCACAAGCTCTTACTATAACCTCTTCATCCGATACCCCTCCATCAAATGCCTTCCTACTACAAAGAAACTTCAACCTAATTTGTCAAAACATCGATCTAAAAAGAGAAAATACTGAACTGAGAAAGGAGAATGAGGAGTTAAAGGCTCAGTTGGCTATTGCACAATCATGGATTCAAACCCTGGAGCAGGAGGTTGAGAAGACCCCAGCTGCCCCAAAACAGGGGAGAATATAGATGAACCAACTAATGATGCTGTTACTGATGATGTTTTGATGGTAGATGCTGATGTGATGTCAAAAAATGATGGTTTGACTTGTTTGTTAAATGCTTATGATGATGATGAGTACAGTAGTGAAAGAAAGGGTAACTGATGATGAGTATGAGGCTGATGAGTCTGAAAGAGATGAGTAGAAATACGATGTCAATAATGAAGTGTTAAATGCTGTGAACAGAGATGATGATGAGGATAGAGGTGAAAAGGAGAAAGAGGATGAAATTGAAAAGATAAACTTGGATAAAAATGTGGCTACCACTGATTTGGCCACTGATATGCAGACAGATGTGTTGACTAATATGTTAACTTCAACCGTAGTACAGACTGATGTGATACATGATGATAATGCTGCTACTGAGGAGCTAACACTCACTGAACCTGATATTGAACAACCTGAAAGCTCCAAGAGGGTAGAGCATGATGAGGAAATGGATGAGTTGGATAGAGATATTGATGATATCCCACCTGAAACTGAGGAAGATTTGAAAAGAAGAAAGGATAAGGGAAAAGCAAAAGTTAACAAGGATAATGAGGAAGAAGAGCCTGTTAAGGCAAATATTGGTAGAGAAGAGGAGGAAGTGGATGAGATTGCTGCTGCTGCCAGAAGGTTGGAACGAACTATGAAAGAAACATGGGATAGGGAACACATTGCCCGAATCCTAACACAAGAGGAGCTAGCAGAGCAGGAGACACGGATTGAACAAGCCAAGATTGCAAGAACTTTAGAACAAGAGGTGGATGATGATCAAGTGGTGATTGAAACCTTGATCAATCTAAAGAGGACTGAGGAAGTGGATAACTCACTTGATATGGTTATGAGCAAGTTCAGTCAGCCTCAAAATGAAACAAATTCAAAAGCTGAGCCAGAAAAGAACTTGAATAAGGAATTGAATTTTGAAGAAATTGGTGAGTCTGTTGAATCAATCTTTGCAAAGATGGGCTGAGCAAATCAGAGAAGATATAAGACAAAACTGCCTATCAGAGATTTTGCATCAAACTGCTTCGATGTATCCGTGGAAGGCTGAAGCCTTGACCAAATTGTTCCCTTGGCTTATCTATTCGGCCGCGGAGTTTGAAATTCTACTTTTGGAGTTTGTTTCGGGCTATAATATCCCAAAGTCTTCTCAGTTCTTGTAAACAGCTTTGCCGCAGGCATTATTTCGTCCCAAGTCTTAAGCATTCCATCTCTACCAGTTAAGGTGCGGATCAATTCGTTACTCCGCACATTTTTACGGAAAGCGCCCCTCAACATGTCTTCACTAATTCCACCAATATTGTGACTCTCATTGTTGAACCAATAAATGAAGTCTTCAATAGACTCATTATTCCGTCTAACAACGTCCAATGTCTCATATGGATCACGGATATGCTTCTTTTGTTGACTGAAGTGTTGGGAGAATTTAGCCACCAAGTCATCCCAACTCTAGATATGCCCATCCGACAAATTTTCAAACCATTCACGCGATGCCCCAATTAACGTCAATGCAAAAATGTGACACCAGCAGGGGAGGGTCCAACCATTGACGCCTCCCACTGCCACAAAGTTCAACAGCTGATCAATGGGATCAGTCATCGATGTGTGAAAAACGTATATAATATTAAAAACCAAGTTTTACCAAATTCACCTAAAAACACACACAATATACAAGTGTACCGGTCGCAATGTAGTTAGCAAGTAAGAACGGATATTGAACCTAGGACACTATGGGTAAACTCTAATTATTAAACCTAAAAGATTACTAACCTAGACTTTCTTTTGATTTTTTAGAAATTTTCTTATATTAATTAAACTAATAAAACTTAACTAATTAATAATTAAACTAAAAAAAAAAGTTTTTAAAAATTGGGTTTAAAACAAATATGAGAAACGACTACCTAGGTAATGGAATCCTACTAGTTAAATTAATAGAAAACGAACTTGACTTGGTTGAAAAACAATATCTTAAAAATATGACACTATAGACCACTAAAAATGCGTTAGATTGCCTCCTGGCCTCACCAACGACACCCTAAAACTCAAATGGCATGTGAAGCTCAATTGTTAAAGGTTGGATCACCTCCCGGTCTCACCTTACCTAATAATACTATGGTACCCCAAAACCCAAATCACCTCCCGGTCTCTTCGGATACAATATATATTAATATAAAGGGGGTATTAATAATTAACTTTAATATAATTTGTATCACAATAATCTATGGAACATAGGATAACTCACTCCCGTGAAATTATTACCCAAACCAGGAAAAGACAAAGATGACACAACACTAAATTACCTCCCGGCCTCTCTAGAGATAGAACAATAAATCTAATAAACTTTTATATATTATTCCTACGGTTATTTCGACCATAAACCGCAAACAAGTTGAAAACACAGAGTAAACAACCTAATCATGTGTCTTACAATCACCAAAAAAACTATTAAACACAAGTGGAATAAATATTAAAGTAAGAAACTAGATTTAATTACTCAACAATATTATGACCAAACCAATTAAAAACTTTTACCATAATACCAAATCAACCAAACAAATAATAGTTCGTCAAACCATTAATTTAAACTAGTACTCAACCAAAACCTAGGCAGTATAAAGTATTTAGCTACTCATAATCAAGTACGATACAAAAATAAATGAGAGTTCATAAAGATAATTCATAATAAAAAAAATCAATAATTCAAACCCAAAAGAAAGATGATTTATGTGCTCTTGTCTGATTTGGTTCCTTTATGATTTGTGGCTACCAATGTTATGTGTACAGTTGCCGGCTCCCACTTGTATATATGATTTCTTCTTTCTGCCTTTTCACGTGAGCTCCCAACAAAACCCCACCAAACACAAAAACCCCTTTTTTAATATTAAAATATGCTTTCTTTCTAACTTGTTGCTTTTCGAATTTTTACCCAGGAGCCGCCCGAATGAATCAACCTCCTTACTCTTTATATTATTATATATAGATATATTGGGTTTTCTTTTTTTCTTTCTTTGTATTTTCTTGTGGGCCCACCAATCATCAGCTCGTTTGAAATATTTCAACGAGCTCTCATGCACTTTGTAAAGAAATATAACTTATAAGTTATTGGAGAATGGTTAACGTGTAATTTTTATCTTTTAATAAGTATGTGAACATAAAACTCCACAAAATTTGTGACCATTTATTCTTTCAATTATTACTTTGATGCCATTGTGGTCTCAAGTTTAGCATAAATACTTTAATTTCTCTCATTTAAATGTAACCTTTAAAATCCAATTATGAGCCAAATAGAAATATATTTTATAAAAACCTGGCTCGCAATACTTGAAAACTTAGGAAATATCTATATAATAACATGTATATTTTAAACCATATCAAATATCCTCACACTTAAACCTTTTCCGTCCCTAAAAAAGTAGTCTGCACGGGATCATAACCGAGATACAAAATATAAACCCACAACTCTTGAATTTTTATTTTATTTTATTTTATATTCAATATTCAAAAACCATCAAACACATCAATCACGATTACCGAACACTTACCCACCTTAAACCCTGACAACCAAATAGTTGTCAATTTATTGCAAATTTGCCTAATAAGATAAATCCGGTTGATTGCCAGTATTGTTGTCCACCTAAACTCATGCCCTTTAATACTTACCAAGACAAGTAAGATGCGACAAGTTTATTAGTTTATATGATCTAGTGGGACCCAGAACTGAAACAATTTTTTATATGGTTTTACCGGAACCGAGCCACCCCAAGTTGACTTAAACCTTATATTTAGTTGATCAAAACATGTTATACTTTTTTTTTAAGAATACCTAAAGACGACCAAGGATATTGTTATCCACCTAAGTTTAAGCATCAAGGTCTACCAGACAGCCATTTGATACGATTAAGGTGTGTATTAAATAACTAACTAGTAAGTGTTCCCCACTACATGGCACACCCCCGTTATCAAGCAACACCCCAAAATCCATCACCATAGGTGAATATGTACGCATTCATCTGTAGGCTTACATATGGCGTGTCCCTTGTGTTCTGTTTCTTAATGGTAATGAGACGCGAGCAAGAGGACCCCATATGGCTAACAAAGTGGATGATCAAGTCAGTAGTGTATTTTGTACTTTGAAGTACTAGATGATCAAGTTTAATGACTTATGTTTGGCAGAAAAACTGCAGGTTTGCTCTTTGAGCTCTTTTTAAATATTCATAAATCCATTTAGGAGATATGAATACCGAGATGATATACCGCATATAGACCCATGGTCTCCGAACCCTGAGGCATCCCATCAATACATGATTTAAGGTTATAAAATCATACGCCTAGGAAGTGTTAACCACTAAAACTAGAAGTATGAGATTTATATTTATATCACCGACTACGTAGGCATACCCTAACGTTAAACCTACCCAAGCATCGTATGATTAGTCTATTCATATTTCTATAAAATTATAATTTTTGCGATCCAACTAAACATAAGGCTTGAGTATGACCCAACCTTTCATCCCATTTTTTTACATATATCCCACTAAAATCAAGCAATTTAAGTTCAATTAAGTCAGCAATCATACTGTCATTTCATTCTTAATGGGCTGAGCCTACTGACACATCAATTACGGAGTCTATCCGTTCAGTCACATCCCATTATCTGTGTTGATTTAACACTTTTTTTTAATTTCGTAAAAATGTTCAAGAGTGTTGTCAAATCATCGGTAATAATATCATCTCCTGTTTAATGCATAAAAAACAATTTCAAGGGACATTTTTTTAAATATATATATATATTTGAAATTTTTTATTATTATAATTTATTTTTTATTTTTTTAATTTTTATTTATTTATTTTTTTAAATTTTGTTTTTTTTTTTTTGAAAATTTTGAAACTTATTTTTTTTTATTATTATTTTTTAACCAAAAATAAACGTCAGTTCCCATCCCAACACTTAAAATCTACATTGTCCCCAATGTAGGAATAGAAAAGGACAGAAAATAAAGCAGAATGAAAAATGTAAGCAAACAATACAATAAATTGGAACAGGGTCTCAAAAGTCTCTTTCCAAGGCGACCGTATAGCATTTCATTCGCGGCCGCAGCTTCTGGGTGTCATCTACAATATGATAGGCTCAGAAAATCCTCGTCCGAATGGAGATTGAGTACGAACGGAAATATCCAATCCTGCAAAATAAGACTCAAAACAACCCAAAGCAAATATCAAACAAACTCTAAGAACTAAAAAGACTCGAAGAGAAATAAAATAAAGCAGAATAAAAATAAAAATAAAATAAAATAATACAACTAAGTTTTATACAAACTCTATATAACTCGGGCAAAGTCTCGAATGTGCTCTCTTCCTCTACTCTCCAGGCGGATCAAGGTAGATCGCCTCCTACTCGCGATCACCAAGTGGACCTCCAACATAATGCTTCAGTCTATGCCCATTCACTTTCCAAGAATGTCCATCATCAGCCTCTATCTCAGCCGCTCCATACGGAAATGCCTCTTTCACAACGAACGGACCAGCCCATCGGGATTTCAATTTACCCGGAAACAACTTCAACCGGGAATTATACAGAAACACCTTATCCCCACACTTAAACTCTTTGGGCCCCTTAATATGTTTATCATGACGTTCCTTTGTCCGCTCCTTATACCCCCAACTTCTTTCATACGCCTCATTCCGTAATTCCTCAACCTCGTGAATTTGAAGAAAACGACTCTTTCCCGCCGCAGATAAATCAAGATTTACGGCTCGAAAAGCCCAATACGCACGATGTCCTAACTCAAAAAGGAGATGACACGCCTTTCCATAAACTAGCCGAAAGGGAGTGGTCCCGATAGGCGTTTTGAATGCAGTACGGAAGGCCCAAAGTGCATCATCTAACTTTTCAGCCCAGTCTCCGCGACTGTTCCCAATCATTTTCTCTAAGATCCTCTTAATGCGACGATTGGTGTTTTCCACTTGACCGTTAGTCTGAGGATGGTAGGCCGTAGAAAGTCGATGGATGACCCCATAACGTTTCAGATCCTTATCCATCTCAGCATTACAAAAGTGGGTAACCCGATCACTAATCAGGGCCTTAGGAGTACCGAATCGAGCAAAGAGTTTTCGAAGGAATCCCACTACAACTCGCGCGTTATTTCTAGGTAAGGCTTGAGCCTCCACCCATTTGGACACGTAGTCGACAGCAACGAGGATGTATCTGTTCCCTCTAGACATAGGAAACGGACCCATAAAATCAATGCCCCATATATCGAAGATCTCAACCACCTGGATGGGATTTGGGGCATCTCACTTCGGGATGAGATGTTTCCAGCTCTCTGACATGCGTCACACGAACGAACAAACTTATGTGCATTACGAAAAATATTCGGCCAATAGAATCCCGCATCAAACACGCGTTTGGCGGTATAAGATGCACCGAAATGGCCACCAGTCGGGCCCTCATGACAATGTCGAATAATACTGCGAGCTTCATCACCAAAAACTCATCGGCGAATCACCTGATATGAGCCAATACGGAATAAGTACGGATCCTCCCAAATGTAGAACTTGATATATGCAAAGAACTTCTTCTTTTGCTGATATGTCAGTCCTGGCACTAACTCACCAAAAGATAGATAATTAACAAGATCAGCAAACCATGGAAACCCCTCATCACTAGCCTTTACATACAATAAAGTCTCACACGGGAAATCATCACCAATCCCCTGTTCCTGGGTCTGTCCATGTCGGAATTTTCTAGCTGTGACAAGTGGTCGGCGGCAACATTTTCAGCTCCTCTTTTACCTTTAATTTCAATATCGACCTCCTGAAGCAAAAGGATCCAACGAAGGAGTCGAGGCTTCGCATCTTTCTTAGTGAACAAGTAACGCAGAGACGCATGATCAGAGAAGATGATAGTCTTAGAAAGCACGAGATAGGAACGGAATATAATGCACGCGAAAACAACCGCAAGAAGTTCCTTCTCAGTCGTGGTGTAATTCTCCTGAGCATCGTTAAGGGTTTTTCTATCATAATAGATGGGATGAAAATGTTTCTCTCGACGATTCCCTAACACGGCCCCTACAGCAAAATCACTCGCAAAACACATGATCTCAAACGGAAGAGTCCAATCGGGAGAAACAAGAATAGGAGTACTCACTAACCTCTCCTTAATCAACTCAAAGGCCCTCAAACACAACTTATTAAAATAGAATGGCCAATTTTTCTCTAGAAGCTGGGTCATCGGACGGGAGATTTTCGAGAAATATTTAATAAATCGGCGATAGAATCCCACATGACCTAAAAAACTACGAATAGACTTCACAGACGTTGGCGGTGGAAGTTTGGAAATGGTGTCTACCTTAGCTCTATCTAACTCAATCCCCGCACTAGAAATCTTATGACCTAAAACAATACCCTCACGAACCATAAAGTGACATTTCTCCCAATTAAGCATAAGGTTCGTCTCTTCACATCTAGCGAGCACTCGATCTAAGTTACGCAAACAGTCATCGAAGGAATTCCCAAAGACAGAAAAATCATCCATAAAGGCTTTTATGGAAATAACCATAAAAGCCGTCAAGAAAACAATAGAACTGCTATCCTGACAAACGATCAAGCATCTGATCGATGAATGGAAGCAGGAAGTGGTCCTTTCGTGTGGCCTCGTTAAGTCTACGGTAGTCGATGCAAACTCGCCGCCCTGTTACAGTCCGTGTCGGTATGAGCTCATTCTTTTCATTCGTGATAACTGTCATACCGCCCTTTTTAGGGACCACCTGGACTGGGCTAACCCACGTGGAGTCGGAGATCGGAAAAATCAAACCAGCATCGAGCAACTTAATAACCTCCTTCTTAACAACCTCCTACATGTTCGGGTTAAGCCGCATCTGCGGCTGCACCACAGGTTTAAACTCGTCCTCCATAAATATTTTATGCGTGCAAAATGACGAATTTATACCTTTGATATCCATAAGCTTCCATGCGATGGCATGCGTATGAGATTTTAGAACAACCATCAACTTCTCCTTCTCCTCCGTCTCCAAACTCGAAGAGATGATGACGGGAAGTTGAGACCTGTTGGGTCAAGAGTTTGACCCAAATGAGGAGATTTGACCTAAACGAAGAATATGGAAGATTGGAATCTTCTCAACCTCCTCAGAAACTGCTAAGTATTGAATCCGAGCACACCTTGGACCTTCGAGTAAGCTTTTACTTAGCCGAGTACGAGATTTTGCCTCCCGGGCAAGGTTTACTTCAAATAGTCTTCTTAAGTGGATATCCGAGCAAGGTATGCTTTTTAGTGATTTCCGAGTAAGGTTCATTAATTTGGCTTATCCGTGTAAGGTTCACTTTGTCAAGCAGGGTTGTTCTTCAAGACCAAGTAATTTACTCTTCCGAGTAAGGTTTGGTCAACCAAGTCCAAGAAGCCAAGTAATTGAAAGACCGGGCAAGATATTCTTTAATAATTATGGTCCGAGTATACTTGATGAGTTAATAGAATATCTTTAAGTTATCCCGAGTAAGGTTCTGCTCAAGTAAGGTATGTACTCCCGAGTACGCCTTATCAATAAGTTGTTCAACTGACAATGAGCCGAACAGGATCATAGAAGAACAAGGTTGCTCGTAAGGATTTGTCGAGCAAAGTTTGATAGATTCATGAATATTGAAGTCTACTCGGTGAATATTTTACTTAGTAAAATATTCTTTAAGTAAAGTCTACCCGGAAACTGATTCCGATTACACTTCTATGTTTACCAAGTCTAAAGGAAGGTCGAGTACACTGCGTACTCGGAGACTGAAGTTTAATGAAAAGCCTACCCGGAAGACTTGTTTTACACTTAGTATATTTTTGAATATGTAAATTGAATATGTACTATCGGATAGGTTTCTAGAAGGAATGACAGCCTGTCCTAGGTTGGCAGGCCTATAAATAGAATATTTAGGGCACGCCGCCAGACGAGACAGACACGAGAGACAGACACGAGAGACGAAAAGTATAAGACCGACACATTAATTGAGAGAATATTTTGTGTGTGACGGCTGTCCTAGGATTCCTCCTAAACCCTAATCGATTATCTTTTTGTATGATTAACGTTATATAAATGGAAATCTTTTGAGTGAATCCTTCGTGTGTCTTCGTATTTTGAATATTCATTGCAACCGTATGTTTGTTATTGATTCCGCCTTTAACAAACGGTCATCTTTCTAAACATAGTAACCCGTCATTAACTCGCTTGTCAACACGATTAATTTTGTGTGAGTTATGACATGATTGATTAAGATCCGATTCGAATCGACCAGACATTCAAGACTTCGGGACCTGACAAGTGGTATCAGAGCCTGTTGCTGCTATTTTAGAAAGATTGTTGCTGATTAAGTTTTGAAGAAGAATGACGTAAGCAGAGCACTATTCGATTGATTTGTGACGTCAGAAGCTCTGTTCTTCATTTTTCTTCCAGATCTACTAGTTTTAGGTGTTTTCTTTTCCTTATTTCACTTAAAACTTTGATTTTTATTGTTGAATCTTGTTCTATTCATATCAGACACCTCAGATCTAAGAATTTATTCTCAGATCTGATTATTTTAATCTATTTTTGATAAGAACTTAACTTCTATTTTAAGAAAATGTCTGGATATGAGGAACAAGAGGTGTCTACTAATAAGATACCTAGATTGTATGGTCAGGAGAACTTTACCAAGTGGAAAGTGCTTTTTGAGGCTGCTGTTTGTTATAATGATGTGGATATGTGGAATTCTATCAAGAACGGTCCATAAGCTGCTGTTGAAGAAGGTGCTAATGCAAATGCTATTGCTGCTGTCAGAGTGAGAATGAGAAAAGTTGATGACAGAGCATTGGCTATGCTCAAACTTGGTCTGTCTTGGGAAATCCTCACAAAGGTTGCATATCATCAAAGTGCTAAGGCAATGTATGATGCAATCCTTGAGATGTATGAAGGGAACACTGAATTGAAGAACATTAAGAAGCAAAGACTGAAGCAATAGTTAGAAAGATTCAAGTATAGAGATGGTGAAAGGTTGAAGTCAATACTAGAACGTTTTCTGAGTATTGTGAATGAGTTGAGAACAACTGATTATGTAATGACTGACTTTGATTTGAATACAAAGTTGCTCAACTCAATGCCAAAAGAATGGTATACTGCTTGCAAATTCATCCTTCAAAAGCAAAATTTCAATGAATTGAAATTGGATGATGTAGTATGTTTTCTTCAAGCTGCTGAACTTGAAATGATTGAGAATGAAATGATCAAGGAAGATAAACCAAGTTTCAATGTGTCAAATGCTTTAATTTCTCCATTGGGGAATCTTACAACAAAGAATCAACAACAAATTCCCATCATTGAAGAACCAAGTGATCACAACAATGAGACTCCTAGGTCATTCATTGGAGGTGGTTCAAGCAGTCAAGGTGGTCAACAGAGGTTTAATGTTCAATTGATGGATGATGATTCAGTCTCTGTGGGAAATGGAAATGCTCAAAGTGCTGGTGCAGGGCATGTTCAAGGGAGTGATGCACAAGCCCTAATGTCTATGTTCACAGAATCCTACAATGCATTTGTGGCCAAAAACTTGATTCACACAAGTGTAGTGCAGGATGATTTGGAACAAATAGATGCTGATGACCTTGAAGACATGGATCTCAAATGGCAAGCTGCAATGTTGGCATTAAGAAGCAAGAGACTGTACAATAGAATTGGTAGATCACTAGTTTCTGGTCCAAATGAGAGAATAGGATTTGACAAGTCCAAGGCTATCTGTTACAACTGTCAACAGCCTGGACACTTTGCAAGAGAGTGCAATATGCCAAGGAACTTTCAAGTCAATCAGTTCCAACAGCCTAGAAACCAACAACAATACCAGCAGAATGTGCATAGAAACAACAACCAGCAGAACTTCAACAATAACCAAGGCTTCAATCCCAACAACAACAACTTCCATCCAAACAACAACTTCAATCCCAATTTTAACAACCACTATCAGCCTCAGATGAACAACCAGCAGGGTATGAATCAGAATCAAGTATATCAAATGAACAACAATCAGAATCAAGTTGTTCAAAACCCTGCAACTAACAACATTCCAGCAAACCAAAATCAACCAAGAAATCAAGGCAATGTGGCAGTAACTACTCAGCATGAGGGAAGCTTTGACTGGAGTAACCATGAGGAAGATATAGCAGATGATATCAGAAGAGCTAATGTGGCATTCATGGCCATAGACTCTGCATCTTCATCTAAGGTACATTCTGATCCTAATGCTGATTTATCTAAACTTGTCAATGAATTAAAAGAAAAGGTTGGTAAGCTGGAAAGTGAGTGTTTTAAGAAGCAAAGCATTATCAATGCTTATGAGGCAAGTGAGATTGTTAGTGAGGAAAGAATGAAAAGTTTGGAAGAGGATTGTATGAATAGCTATAGAGCTCAGACAAGATTCACAACAGAAATTAGTGGGTTGAAAAAGATTGTGATTGATGAAAAGGTGCTGAATACAAAGCTGCAAACTGAAAATGAATTCTTAAAGAACTTAGTTTCAACTGGAAACATTTGTGGAATTCTGAATAAAGAAAAAGAAGATGAAAAGTACAAGGCTGTTCCACCACCATTCAACAACAACTTTATGCCTAAAGTTGACAAAGAGAAGAGAAGTGCTTATCTACAACAATTCAAAGATGTGTTTCAAGACAAAGAAGATGTTGCAGATTTGTACAAGAATGTTGAGGTGAGTGAAGATGGTGAATTTGTTATGAAGAAATAACTAAAGCAAGAAAAGTCAATTGGAGTTCAAGTCTCTGAAGATGACTTTGATTCAGATGAGTTGGAACAAGATGATCTGAGTGATTTGAGTGATCAAATTACTGAAAAGGAAATTCAAGCTGCTGAAAAAGGAAGAAAATATAGAAAGCCTGAATCTGTTGATCAACTTCCAAAGTATCCTCCAGTTACACATAAAATGAAATGAATGAATGAGCAAATGAAAAGAGAATATGTTTCTTTTGACATTGGTGAAAAGAAGAATGTGTGTTACAATGCTGTCAGACCTCTAAGCAAAAAGTTTTTGTAAAAATTAGAAAAGAACAAGAAAAAGAAGGTAAATAAGGAAGAAATGGATATAGAATATATTACTCCTATTTATACTATCTTTTCAAGTGTTGAAGACTTTGATGTGGGTGAGGTAGAAACTGTTGAGGAATATGAAAGAATGAAGTCAAGATATAGAGAGAATGAAGATGAGCAACCACTGAATTTGAAAAAGGTTGTCTTTGTTAAAGGGAATGTGGAAAGAAGTGACATCAGAATGGCTGAGTTTGTTCCATTCTCAATTGATTTTGACAATCTGAAAAACAAAAAGACAATTGGTATGAGAGAGCCCAAACCAAGTGAAAGATTCAGGAGACCAAAAGAACATGAAATGTTCAAAAGAAAGGTGTGGTGTAGAAAGTGTAATGAATATGGACACCATACTGATTCATGTAATGAGAGACTCAAGTTTCAGCCATTTCATGTCCCAAATGGAACAAAGTTTGGTCAAGACTTTGTTTTGTACAAAGAGAAGTATGCCATGTATTTGGGAAAGGGAAATGTGAATAGCATAGAGACAAGAGTTGAAGTAAAGGCTGAGACAAAGAAGAAGAAGAAAATGACTGAGACTGTGAGAAGAAGTAAATCACCTCAGAAGCAAAAGCAGGTGATAATGGAGAACCAGTCATTGAAATTTACCAAAAATACTCATTCAGTCAAGTCTGATGGGTCACAAGAATCATCAGGCAGTGAGAAATCAAGAAGAAAAACTGTATATCAAAGAAAGAAACAAGCTGCACTCACTGGTGATGAAAAGTTCTTGTTAAAACATGGATATGAACCACAAGGTTTCACATGGAAACCTAGACCTGAAGCTAAAGTCGAAGCTGTGACTGATGTAAGAGACTTCTCAGAAACTAAGGACTATGTCTTACAAGAAAAGATAACTGCCTCAGTTGAGCTTGACAATTCAGCTTCACTTGTCAAGACACCAAGAGAGTGTGGATATGAAACTGACAAGTCTGATAATCTGGAGATCACTCATGAAGATCCTGAACCTACTACACTCACTTCCCAAGCTGCCACTGAAATTGACACTGATAAGTTGCAAGTTGATGAAGCTTGCATCTCATCACTGAACTAATCAAATCTCTCTTTGTGCAGGAACAGGCCACTCCATTGAATGATATATGGTATATGGATAGTGGTTGTTCTAGGCACATGACTTGTGACAAGAGGTCACTTGTGAATTATGTAGAGAAATATGAGGGTCCAGTTGCCTTTGGGAGTGATGAAAATGGTGGAAAGATTGTGGGTAAAGGGATATTGACAAATGGGAATGTGTCTTTTGACAATGTCTTTCATGTTGAGGGACGACAATGCAATTTGTTGAGTATATCTCAAATGTATGATTAGGGTTACAAAGTCAGTTTTGATGATTCTCATTGTTTCATCTTAAAACCTGAGTTTGTGATCCCACCTGAAATGATTATGATGATGGCACCAAGAAATAGCAACTTGTATGAGTTGAATATGAAAGATGCTATTTCAAGAGGTGGTGCATGTTTTGTTTCCAAAGCCACTGAAAATGAATCTAAATTGTGGCATAGGAAGTTGTGTCATGTGAACTTGAAGAATATGAATAGACTGGTCAAGGGTGAACATGTTATTGGTTTACCTACAAGAGAATTTAAGTTAGATGATCATTGTGACTCATGTCAGAAGGGAAAACAACACAAGTCTACTCATAAGACAAAGCTCATCAATTCAATTGATCAACCCCTTGAGTACTTCACATGGATCTTTTTGGTCCTGTGAGTGTACCAAGTATTGGAAAGAAGAGATACTGTTTGGTGATCATTGATGACTATTCAAGATATACTTGGGTTTATTTCTTAAGTACCAAAGATGAGACTGCTGAGTTGATTAAGGGTTGTGTTACAATGATTGAAAACAAACTGAATTAGAAAGTGAAGATGATAAGAAGTGACAATGGTACTGAGTTCAAGATTGGAGTTATGGAAGAATTTTGTGCTCTGAAAGGAATAATGCAACAATTTTCAGCTCCAAGAACTCCTGAACAAAATGGTGTTGCAGAAAGGAGAAACAGAACACTAATAGAAGCTGCAAGAACCATGTTGGCTGATGCTAACTTACCTGTCACATTCTGGGCTGAAGCAATCAACACTGCTTGTTATGTTCAGAACAGAGTGCTTGTGAACAAAAGGCTTGATAAAACTCCTTATGAGATTTTCAACAATAGAAAGCCTTACATCAAGTTCTTAAAGCCCTTTGGCTGCAAATGCTTTTTATTGAACACTAGAGACTATTTGAACAAGTTTCAAACTAAGTCACTAGATTGTTTCTTTGTTGGATATTCTACTCACTCAAAGGCATACAGAGTTTATGTGAAAGATCACATGAGTTTGATAGAGTCATCTGACATTATTTTTAATGAGAATCAATTCAACACAGTCAGTGGTGCAACATGGCTGTTTGATCATGAAAAGTTAATAAAGTCATTCAAGATTTATTCTGAAGACTTTGATGACACATTCTACAAGACCAGTGTACTTGAAGAAAATAAGAAGAAAGAACTGGACTTGGAAGAATTGTGAAAAAAGGTTGCTAGGAAAGAACAGGAATACACTTTTGTGAAAAGCTCCTCAAACAATGACATTGAACAAGATCAGGAAATGACAAGTCAAGATAGTCCTTATGTACAAAATGATCATGTTCAGAATGGGAGTGACACAGGCAACAAATCAAATGATGAAGAAGCTGCAACAACAGCAAGATTTCAAGACTTATTTCAAAGCTTGAATCTGGGAAACAATGGTGCATCTACTTCAGGACAAACCAATGATGAAGCACCAGAGTTTCATGATGCAGAAGCTGATTTGATCATTGAAGAACCTGAAATCAATGAAACAAATCTTGACACAAATTTGTCTACAAATATGATAATACAAACTCCTACTGTTGAAAAGAATCATCCTGCTGAAAATATCATTGGTGACTTGCATGAAAGAGTAAAAAGAAGTCATTCTGAGATAGCAAACATCTGTCTGTACTCTTGCTATCTATCCCAATTAGAACCAAAGAATATTGCTCAAGCTTTAAAAGACAATAGTTGGGTAGAGGCAATGCAAGAGGAATTGGCCCAGTTTAGAGATTTACATGTATGGGATCTTGTAGACAAGCCACATGACAGATATGCAATAGGAACCAAATGGGTGTTCAGAAATAAAAGGGATGAAAGGGGTTTGGTGATTAAGAACAAAGCTAGACTTGTAGCACTGGGATGTCTTCAAAAGGAAGGGATAGACTTTGACGAAGTGTTTGCACCAGTTGCAAGATTGGAAGCCATAAGAATTTTTCTTGCATATGTTGCCTCAAAGAACATTAAAGTATTCCAGCTTGATGTCAAATCTGCATTCCTTAATGGAAAGATTGATGAAGAAGTGTATGTGGCTCAACCACCAGGTTTTGAGGATCCCATGTATCCAAACAGGGTGTATAAGTTAAACAAAGCCCTTTATGGATTGCATCAGGCTCCTAGAGCATGGTATGATGAGTTATCAACTCATTTACTTGAAAATGGCTTCACAAGGGGAGCCATTGACAAAACACTCTTCTATAAAAGACAAGGGTCAGATTTGCTGCTTTTACAAGTCTATGTTGATGATATCATCTTTGGATCTACAAATGAAAATATGTGTTTGGAGTTTGAAGAGGTGATGAAGTCCAAGTACAGCATGAGTTCCATGGGTGAAATGAACTTCTTTCTGGGACTGCAGGTTCAACAAAAAGAATGAAGGAATCTTCATTCACCAAGCTAAGTATGTGCAGGACATTTTGAACAAGTTCAACTGTCATGATTACAAGGCTGCCTCAACTCCAATGGACACCAAAGAAAAGATGATAGCTAATGAAAAGGGGGAGTCAGTTGATGAACATGAATACAGAGCCAAGATTGGATCTCTGATGTATCTGACTGCAACAAGACCAGATATCATGTTTGCTGTTTGTGTATGTGCTAGGTTCCAATCAAATCCAAAAGTCTCCCACATGAATGCTGTGAAAAGAATATTCAGATATTTGAAGGGAAGACCAGACTTAGGGATTTGGTATCCAAAGAACTAATCCTTTGATCTGATTGCATATACAGACAGTGATTATGATGGATGCAATATGAGTAGAAAGTCAACATCAGGGGGATGCCAGTTTTTGGGTGAAAGGCTAGTGTCATGGCAATGCAAGAAACAGACCACAGTGTCAATCTCCACTGCAGAAGCTGAATATGTTGCTGCATCTGCCTGCTGTGCACAAGTTCTCTGGATTCAGAATCAGATGCTGGACTATGGTTTGAACTTTCTAAACACCCCTATTCTGATTGATAATACTGCTGCATATTTTACTGTTAAAGAATCCTGTGCAACATTCTAAGACTAAGCACATTGAAATCAGACATCACTTCATCAAAGATTGCAGTGAAAAAGGTTTAATTGAAATGCAAAGAGTTGATACAAGTGATAATCTGGCTGACCTATTCACCAAACCACTTGATAGAACCAGGTTCAACTTTCTTTTGAAAGCCCTGGGGATGATCAACTCTGATGAAATCTGATTAAGGATGTGTGCTTGGTTGTGTACCTCTATGTGCTACTTGAATATTTTAGAAGAGGTCACACATGTTGAATATGTTGCTGAATATGTTGCTGAATATGTTGCTAAATATGTTACTGAGTATGTTCTATGCTATGTGAATTAACTGTTTCTATGTGTGTCTCTCTGTGATAACTGATTATTTTCTTAGAGATTACACATATTGAATATGTTTTGATTATGTCACTGTTTTGAAGTTAACTGATAGGTGGTTAAGTAACTATCTGTGCAATTTGTTTGAAATTGATGATAATTCTTGACTATCATGTTAACTGATCTGATGTTATGATAAGTGGTTTGATCTGTTTAGGTGAGATTAATTGCTTATATAATGTCATGAGTAATCACATGATTATGGTTACTTGAATATGTTCTTAATCTGATCTTCTGAAGTTGTTAAGATAGTATAGACATTGAATGTGAGTACAGTCTGTCTTTCTTGATGATGAAAGAATGATTAAGATTTGAGTATGTGAAGCAACTCTTTATGTCAAAATGTGTTTTATGTCAAAATTAAGTGATTCAATGAAATTTATAATGAATTTTGCATAACTACAATATTTTGGTCAAAATATGAGCAAGTTGATTAATGGTGTTGAGATATGATAAGATTATTCAGTTCAAGCTTTTAAGAAGCTTAAAAGAAGGAATTTTAAAGGGAAAGATCTCAAAAAGTTGTTTTTGCTGAAAATTATGTCATTTGCCCAGTTGGAAGGACATGCACCTGTGTATGTTTGGTCCTTAAGTCTCATTTGACTCAAAGGATAGCCATTTACCTGAAAAACTGAACGCATTTGGGGCAATTATGACTTGTTTCTTATTCCTTCACTTAAAACTATGTCAATAACTCTGACTTTGAAAGGACATATATTCACATGTATGTTTGGTCCTGTTTGACCACTTTTGGTCAAAACAGGATAGCCATTAACCTGACAATGAAGAGAAATTGGGGTGATTAAATATTAAACTGTGTTTATTGGGAAATGATAGTACATTGACTACTTAGCTGATCATATGGAATTAATAGGCTAAAAAGGCCTTAGTATAGTCATTAACATGTATGGTTACTTTCCCATGATGATGTAAAATCTAATGTGATATAAACATAATGAATATGCTAATCTTTATGTGGAGATGCATAGTTGTTTTGCATGTCTCAAGATAGATCTCTCCGAATGATATGGCAGAAAAGTGATTACCCAGTCATACACGAGCCTGTTGTTATTTGGTCAACCAAAATGAAACATTTTTTATATATGACAAAGAACATGCTTTAAGAAAATTTGAGAAAATATCAAAAACAAGGGGAAGAATGAATAAATCAACCAAAATTTGATAAATGTTTTAAATATTTTATCAAACAAGAGGGTTACCACAAGAACTACAAAGATGTTGACAAAATCTGTCTCATCTTGAATGAAAGGCATGTTGCTAACTGTAAGTCCAACGTTCAACCTCTATATGTTTGAATAACAAAAGTCCAAAAATACAATAAGTTCTGTCATAAGAAACTATTTTTGACCAAATACAGGAGGTTGGAGTCAAATTGGGGTGATCTGGGGAAAGCCAAATAAGCTTTGAGAAGAGATATGAGGCATCAGAGCACAGTGTTGACCATTATTGCATTATGCTCAAATTGAACCTTAATCATATCACCAAAGAGATGAAAATCATGCTAAGTTTATACATGCTGTTAACCTATCTAAGTTGTCATAATAATGCTGAGAGTGAAGTATTGAGAGAGCTACATAGTCAATATGATCCCATTCCTGAGATCTTTTCAGTTTATAAAAGAAATTATTTTGAAGTGATGTATAACTGAAATTTGATCTCTAAATGCACCATTTGATCTTAAACTATGTTCTGAAATGATACATAACTTAGAAATGTCATTGAAAAGTGGTTTAAGTCAAAAAGTGTTGCGTTTTGCCTAAAATAGGCTAAATATGTAAGTTCGAGTAAGGTTTGATGATTTATAACCTTCTCGAGCACAAACTGTTTGAATATGTATTTTCGGGTAAGGTTAATAAGGTTTAACCTTTCCGAGTACAAAACAGTTGATTATGTCTGAATATGTAAGTTCGAGTAAGGTTTGATGATTTATAACCTTCTCGAGCACAAACTGTTTGAATATGTATTTTCGGGTAAGGTTAATAAGGTTTAACCTTTCCAAGTACAAAACAGTTGATTATGTCTGAATATGTAAGTTCGAGTAACTTTTGATGAGTTATAACCTTCTCGAGCACAAACTGTTTGAATATGTAGTTTCGGGTAAGGTTAACCTTTCCAAGTACAAAACAGTTGTCTATGTGTGAATATGTTGTTTCGGGTAAGGTTTGATAGTTTTCAAACTTTCCGAGTAAGCTTAGTCATTTCTGACTAACTTTATGATTTTCGAGCATACTTTGAAGTGTTTACACTTTTCGGATAGAGTACACTATTGTACTCATTTTCCCGAGTAAGCTTGAAGTCTTGAGATGATTATGTGTTGAAATAGCTAACTGTTAACAAGAAATTCTTGTTTCGATTAAGCTATGCATGTTATATGTTAGCTTCGAGTAAGCTATGCATGTTATATGCTGATTGTGTTTTCAAGAAAACTTTGTGAACTTGAGTAAGTACACCGAGTAAGCTTTGTGTGAATATGTTGTTAGGAAAGGCTTGTTAAACTTTCCGGGCACGCTTAGATGTTACTATTTAAGTTTGTCATGTTTCGGGTATGGTTTGATATGATAAGTTCTCTCGAACAAAGGCATAGCTGATAATTGAATGTGTTTATCCTAGAAAGCTAAGTGCTAACATAGGATTTTCGAGCAAGCTCTATAAATTTTAGACTATAGCACACTTAAATGTTTATGTGTTTAATTTCATTCCGAGCATGCTCTGTAATATGTGTGTTTATGATTTCTTTGAAATTACAAATGTTTTCAGGCAAACTTTGTTTACCGAGCACACTTTATATTTCGGGTACACTTGTGTTCCTTCAATATACTTGGTAATTTTCAAAACTTTAACTTTCCGAGTACATTGTCTGCTAGAATTTCTTTTCTAGCACACTTTGTACTATATGAAAGTTATTCGGGTATACTTTGCATAAGTTTGTTGTCCGAACACACTTTACATTTGAAAGAGTGCTCGAGCACACTATGTATACAAGCATACTTGAATGAATACGTTACTTGAATATGTGAATTGGTATGATGAAATTGTTTAGATTCATACTTGAATGAATACGTTGTTTGAATATGTTAGTTAATATGACAAAACGTGATTATGATTTTTAGGGTTCATGATAGTTAAGTTTTAATTTGAATTTGGGAATTCTTTGTGAGGATCTTAATTGATTCTTAGTAAGAATGTTTATTTGATAACTGTGCTTGATTGTTAGTCTTGTGATTTATTTCTCAAGAAATTAAGTATTTCGGGTAAGCTTTCTTCATTATGTCTTAACTTTAAATTAATTTACTTAATCGAGCATGATTTGAAAATGAAAGTATTCGGGCAAACTTTATATTCAAAATGAAAATTTTTCGAGTAAAGTTTGACCGAGTAAGGTTTGTTAGTGGAAGTAGACCGAGTAGACTTTAGATAAATTAATTTTTCGAGTAAGGTCCTATGATCTTAAATGAAATTAAATGTTTTTAATATATCAAGTGGATAATGTTACTGGTTGACAGCTAGTAATTCACAAGAAGACAAAAAGCATTTAAAACCCACTTTCAAAAGGGTATAAAAGAAGGACTTAGGCAAATTTTTCAACATTATTTCCCTCTATCTCTCTCCTTCCACTGCAAAACCTCCCTTACTAAGAAAAATAACCGACTTATCAAATTCAAGATTAATCCAAACCCTAATTTTTGTCAGCCTTCTAATTCCAACTCGGTATGCATTAATATTATGTTTTCCGGTCACGATTAGATTGTAATGTGACTTGATTATGTATTCGAGTACTAACACTCTGTTTATGTGTTTAGGTTATTAATTTGTCGAAGAACAGGTTCTTGAAGATTTCTTTCTTTCTTCTTCATTTTTATAATTTGAAATTGTCTAAAGTATTAAACTTTATGTCTAATTTCACTTTGAATGTGTTTGTTTATGTATTACAGATATGGCAGATAACGAGCCAAAGTATGTTTTTTAGCCAAATCACAACATGTGCGCGTTACTACAAGTTACACCAGAGAATGAACCGATGGCTCGGATGATATAATGGATGGCACGGTCAAATATCAGCTTCGCTCTCACTGAAAGCCCAACTATTTACAGAAATCACTCCTTGGATTTCTGGAGATTAGCAGAGCTAGTTGAAGACGGTAATGAAAAACGAATAGAGGCAACCGTGGCCAGACAGGAGATACAGATCACTGAAAGGATGATCAGAAGATGTTTAAGGCTGAATGACGATGATCACAATCACATTAACTTCGATACAAAGCATCTATTGAAGATTTTCAAAGAAACGATGGGGTATCAAGGAAATGTCCATGAGGGACAGTTTCAGAAGGGTCTGTTTCCGATGTTATACAGATTTCTTATTCATCATATCATTCATGGATTTTCTCCGAGGAAGGGATCATGGACTCTGATGAGTCATGATCTAGCAAATGTTACAGTTGGAACTATCTTTGATCTACCCTTTAACTTTTCCAAGATGATTTTTGATGGGCTAGTAGGGAATCTAAAGAAACCAGAGAGAAGGAGATTTTTGCAGTACCCAAGATTCCTGTAGATCATATTCAACAGCACCTTACAAGATTTACCAACAATTGGAGACACACATAAACTGCAAGATCCTGATGCTTACAAGAGAATAAAAAATCCAGGTGTCTCTAATAACTTTGATGCAAGTATTCCATTTGAAATTTTACCTTGGTTATTAAACCATGATCTGGCTGTTATGCCTGTGCCTGAGCTGAGCTCAGAGGAGGAAGAAGGGAGTGATGATGAGAGTGCTGAAGGAGACTGATGATGATGTTGATGGCAATGACGGTGGAGATGGTTTGGAGATGGAGATTATGGCACCTGAACAGGGGGAGCAAATAGAAGAAATTGAACAACCAATCCCAACACTACCACACTCACCACCACCAACCACA
This sequence comes from Bidens hawaiensis, assembly GCF_021521415.1. Lineage (NCBI taxonomy): Eukaryota > Viridiplantae > Streptophyta > Magnoliopsida > Asterales > Asteraceae > Bidens > Bidens hawaiensis. Next base: position 30,238 of record NW_027494887.1, on the reverse strand, counting down.
CCACCTCAATCCTTTACCTTAGACCAACCTGAAACCTCCATACAACACTCACCACAACCACATACTTCACCACTTATAAGCCAAATCCAATCAGAACCATTTATACCTAGCACACAACACACACAATCCCCATCCATCACTGAACAACGCACTTTTGAACCATTTCCTACATCAAACCATACAAGTCCACATGATGATATGTTACAAAAAAATGCTGAGTTGATGTTTGAAAATGATGAATTGAGAAGACAAGTTGAGGAGGTTAGAGATGAGAATGTTGATCTGAAAAGAAAGAATGAAGAGCTAACTAGTGAAAATGAAATGTTATTAAAAAAGTTAGCTGATGCTGAACTGATGATTCGAACCCTGGTGCAGGAGGTTGAGAAGACCTCAGCTGCCCCAAAACAGGGGGAGAATATGGATCAAAATGATGTGACTGATGCTAAAAGTGCTGAAAATATTGATGGTTTGAAAATGATTATGAATGATTATGATGTTAGTGATGAAAATGAAGAAGAGGTGTGTGGAGAGGAAACAAATGAAAATGAAAAGTCAAATGATGATGAGAATGTGATTACAGAAGAACTGACTGAGATCATGGATGAAGAACTGACTGTTGAGAATGTAAATGTGAATGCTGATACTGAGGAACTAGAACAAACTGAGCCAAATGATGATCAAGAAGCTAGTTCCAAGAGGGTAGAGCATGATTCAGAATTGGAAGACTTATTGAGAGAGATTGATGAGTTTGGAAATGATGAGCAAGAGGATGAAGAACAGGTGAGAAAAAGGAAAGAAAAGGGAAAAGGTTTAGCAACTGATAATGAACCTGCTGTATATGTTGAGAAGGATGTATCCTTTGTAGATACTGCTGCTGCTGCTGCTCTTGAAGAGCAAGAAAGAATAATCAAAGAAACTTTGGAGAGGGAGAAAATAGCCCTATCTCTAACTCCAGGAGAAATAGCAGAGCAAGAAAATCTGATTAGACAGGCCAACATTGAAAAAGAACTGACTGAAGATGAGGCTGATCAAGAAATTATTGAGGTATTGATTAAGATGAAAAGAGTTAAGGAAGTGGACAACTCTTTGGGCACAGTGGTCAGCATGTTTCAATCTAAAAGTCAAACATCAGAAACAGCTGCTGAAACAACTACTGGTATAATTCCTGAAGAAGAAATTGGTGAGTCAATTACAACTATGGCTGCCAAGAAATGGGCTGAACAGGTTAAGGAGGACATGAAAAAGAACCCTACTGGTAACTGGGGAGAAAGAAGATTTGAAAAGACTTATCAAAGAAGGAAGAGATCTGCTGGGCAGACTGATGATGAACCAATCAGGGCAATTCCCTTGCAAACACTGAAACCAGGAGAAAAATTACCAGGGGTCCCTGATGTTAATGTTTCTGAACCAGAGCATCCTGCCTCTGATGAACCCAAAATAGATGCCATGATTGATCTATCAGATGATGAGGAGGATGACTCTGAGGAGTCTGATGAAGAGGGTGATGACAACCCTGATCAAGGAGGTGAGAAAGTTGGTACAAGCTCCACTGCTGAGACCCTTCAAGCCAAAGAAACTTATATTCAAAGGGAAAACATTGAAATCAATGCAGAGGAAGTCTTAAAGAAGATTGAGAAGAGAAAGAAAAATACTGAGCATTATAAAACTTATTTGAAAGTTAGAGGCTATCCTGAAGCTGCCTTAGAAAAATACACTGCTGAACAAATTCAAGATCTTTACAACAGTGAGAAAGAGATGGTTTCAGAAAAGTTTGTGAAACAGGATGATAAGGTGGAATTGGAAGAATTAAAGAAGAAATATGATGGTATGTGTGGATATTTGATTGAGAAAGGCATGAAGCCTGAAGTTGTAAGAAATCTAAGTAAAGAGGCAGTATTTGACCAGTATTCCAAAAGAAAAGAGAAATAGTTAAAAAGGGTCTATACTGAGAGCTCAATTCAAACTGAACTACCTGATGAGCCTCCAAAGAAGAAAAGAAGAATTCATACCTTAAGGGAGAAGGAAAAGGAGCAAGTCAAACCTGTTGAAATTCCTATCCCTCAAGATGATATCAAACCTGAACAAGAAACTGAACCATTCATGCCTTGGGAGAATGAGGAAATGATCAGCATCCTATGAAACATAATGATAAACAAGAGAGGGATGACTGAAGCAGATTTTAATGTTTTGGAGAAAGAGGATTTGAAGACTCTTTTCTATCTGCAAAAAGATGAGTGGGAAAAAGCATTGAGGGAGGGAGAAAATCCCAGATATTACTCTGATGGCAGATTTGTACCTGCTTGACTAGCAAGAACTCCAGGAATGATCAAAATGTTAATTGAACTGGAGGCAGCAGGACATGACATTGTGGAGATAGCAAACCTTCCTACTGAGATGGTGGAAGCCATATATGTGAAAACATTCAACTTGGGACCTCAAAAGCCCAAGAAATCAATTCCATTCAGACCTCCAATCCATCAAAGATTACCAAGAGGAAGAGGCCAAGGAGGAAGAGGAGAATCAAGCAGCTCAGTACAACAAAGAACAAGACCACAGTCTGATGTGGATCTACCCAGAGAGCTGTACTATGATTCAGTTACTGATTCTCTTAGAGTGATCATGGAGAGCAGATTGCTAAGGGAGATTGTGGTAAGACCTGTGACTTCCTTGAGTATAATGAAGATCAATTAAGAAGGATGGCCACACTTCACTTGTATGACTTCAGAAACAGGGACAAATCAGCAAGAAGACAGTGAATGATTTATCTAAGTACTTACAGGAACAGGCTGCTGATGGATTCAGATTTTTGAAAGAAAAGAGAAGTTGGAGAATGATCCAACTCCACAAGTCAAAAAGGTCAGAGAAAATGAAGAGAATGGACAGGGCAGAACTGAACTACCAGATAAGAGTCCGAGATCAGAATCCGCTGTCCAACATGGATACTTGTATAAGCTTGGGAAGAAGGATGAGAAGGACAAACTACACAGTGCAGAAGAACGGTGTCATTACTGAAGTTGAATACAAAGAAGACACTGGTTACTATGTACTGAGAAACTCTGATGGAAAGGCCTTGGCAACAATTAAGAAGGATGCAGATCTGACATGCTTACACAATGATGATCTTACTGATATAAGAGACTTGGTGATACCAGAAGAACACACTCACTACCAAGTGTTCAATATCTTCAGAGAAAGAGCAGCATCTGTAATCCAGCTGAGAAGACAAGCAGCCCACAATGAAAGGAAAAGACAAAATAGATAGAATAGGCTTTGCTTTGTAATGTCTTCGGACAAACCTTTGATTATGTAATTTTTACTTATGTAATTTGATGTGTATTTTGCTAAGTGTAAGTAACCATAGAGTGTTTTGGGTCAGCTGAGGTGTTCCAATCTAGGGGGGGATTGTTGGGTCAAGAGTTTGACCCAAATGAGGAGATTTGACTTAAACGAAGAATATGGAAGATTGGAATCTTCTCAACCTCCTCAGAAACTGCTAAGTATTGAATCCGAGCACACCTTGGACCTTCGAGTAAGCTTTTACTTAGCCGAGTACGAGATTTTGCCTCCCGGGCAAGGTTTACTTCAAATAGTCTTCTTAAGTGGATATCCGAGCAAGGTATGCTTTTTAGTGATTTCCGAGTAAGGTTCATTAATTTGGCATATCCGAGTAAGGTTCACTTTGTCAAGCAGGGTTGTTCTTCAAGACCAAGTAATTTACTCTTCCGAGTAAGGTTTGGTCAACCAAGTCCAAGAAGCCAAGTAATTGGAAGACCGGGCAAGGTATTCTTTAATAATTATGGTCCGAGTATACTTGATGAGTTAATAGAATATCTTTAAGTTATCTCGAGTAAGGTTCTGCTCAAGTAAGGTATGTACTCCCGAGTACGCCTTATCAATAAGTTGTTCAACTGACAATGAGCCGAACAGGATCATAGAAGAACAAGGTTGCTCGTAAGGATTTGTCGAGCAAAGTTTGATAGATTCAAGAAGATTGAAGTCTACTCGGTGAATATTTTACTTAGTAAAATATTCTTTAAGTAAAGTCTACCCGGAAACTGATTCCGAGTACACTTCTATGTTTACCAAGTCTGAAGGAAGGCCGAGTACACTGCGTACTCGGAGACTGAAGTTTAATGAAAAGCCTACCCGGAAGACTTGTTTTACACTTAGTATATTTTTGAATATGTAAATTGAATATGTACTATCGGATAGGGTTTCTAGAAGGAATGACAGCCTGTCCTAGGTTGGCAGGCCTATAAATAGAATATTTAGGGCACGCCGCCAGACGAGACAGACACGAGAGACAAACACGAGAGACAGAAAAGGATAAGACCGACACATTAATTGAGAGAATATTTTGTGTGTGACGGCTGTCCTAGGATTCCTCCTAAACCCTAATCGATTATCCTTTTGTATGATTAACGTTATATAAATGGAAATCTTTTGAGTGAATCCTTCGTGTGTCTTCGTATTTTGAATATTCATTGCAACCGTATGTTTGTTATTGATTTCACCTTTAACAAACGGTCATCTTTCTAAACATAGTAACCCGTCATTAACTCGCTTGTCAACACGATTAATTTTGTGTGAGTTATGACATGATTGATTAAGATCCGATTCGAATCGACCAGACATTCAAGAATTCGGGACCTGACAAGACCCATCCCCTAAAAACGCATACTCGAGGTGAGATGGTAAATCTTTTAGCTCTAAATATAGGGGGTTCTCAATTGATGGTTTTTCAATCGGAAACTCTCGCTCTTCAACCGCAAGGACATTAGAAAAGATTTGGGAACTCATGATCGGCTCGTGTCCTCCTGTCTCAGGTAACTGCTGCTCCACCTTCTCCTACAACTCAAAATCAAATTCTGTCATCTCGAATGACTGATTCTCCACATAGATGGTCTGGGTGTCGGACGTGTCTCTCTCGCAGATCTTTGTAAGATAGTTGCCTACATGCATCATGAAAGTGTCGATAAAGTAGAGAGTGTCGTCATGCTACTGAGTATGCCTCATGGATTTCTGCATGTCGAATGTGGCCATGTCATCATAAAATCGAAGGGTCAATTTGCCATCGGCAACATCAATGAGAGCGCGTGCGGTGGCTAAGAATGGACGACCGAGGATGAGCGGGACGTTCGAGTCCTCATTCATATCGAGAATGACAAAGTCGACCGGAAAGATGAATTTGTCCACCTGCACCAACATGTTCTCCACAATGCCCCTTGGGAATTTCACAGATCGGTCTGCCAGCTGGATTCTCATTCGGGTGGGAAGCAGCTCTCCCACGTTAAGTTTGGCAAACACAGAATAGGGCATGAGGTTGATGCTTGCACCGAGGTCGGCCAAAGCATTGCAAACATGAATATTACCAATCAAGCAAGGAATGGTAAAGCTGTCCGGATCTGTCATCTTCCTAGGAAGCTTGTTCCGTACGGCGGCAGAACACTCCTCGCTAAGAGTAACAGTCGAAAACTCCTCAAGTTTCTTTTTATTAGTGAGAAAATCTTTAAGAAACTTGGCGTGTTTTGGCATGTTCGCGAGAGCTTCAATAAACGGAATGTTCACATGGAGCTTCTTAAGCATGTCGAGAAAACTAGAGTATTGCTCCGAATCATTCTTCTTCACTAGACGACCGGGATATGGCGGTTTTGGCTTATAGACGCGCACCGGTTCCTGTTCAACCTGCTTCTCCTTCTCAACTAATGCATCGCCTGACCGTGAGGTACTTTCTAGGGCTCGCCTCTGGTTCACCTTGTCAGGCAGTATCTCCATCTCCATCTCCTCATCAACTTCCTCCTCACTTGGTGTATCTCTAACGACACCTCTCCTACTTCGGGTGGTCACTGCCTTAACCTGAGCATTTTGAAATGGTTTAGAATAGGTGGGACCGGTATTAGGGACGGTGTTACTTGGATGACTTCCCGAGGGTCGTTGATCAATCTTTGCGGACAACTCACCAAACTTGGCCTTGAGATTCTGAAATGCGACCTGTTGTCCCTTCATGAACGTGTCATGCTCCATAAGAGTGGATTTGGTGTTGGCATCATTTTGTAAGAGCTGATTTAACAATTGAGATTGATTAGCCAACATTTCCTCGATCATGGAAGTACTATTTGGTACAGGAGCAGGTTCGGGAGCGGGTTCTTGGAACATATTCTGGCATTGCCGATAACTGGTGTTACCTGCACGCCAGTTAGAATTATTGTTTCGCCACCCAGAATTGAAGGTACGGTTTTGATTAGCAAGAAAATCTACCTCCTCCTAAGAATCAACAGGACAATCGGCTGACTCGTGATTTCCATGACATATCTCGCACCTACGAGCTTGCAACTTAAGCTCATTCATCTCCCTCTTGAGTGCCTCCACATCCGCCGACACACTAGTATTCTGATCAACATGATGCACTCCACGTGATGCTGAGATGGCTGCGGCCTTGGCACCGAGACGGACCTTCTACTTGGTGTATGTTGATCCCCTAATGAAATGCTCTCGAACATTTCTTCAGCCTCCTCTATGATGAGTTTATCGAGCATGTTTCCTCCGGCGGCGGTATTGAACCACTGTTGGGTTTCGGGAGTAAGACCGTTATAGAAATTTTCAACCACAACCCATCGTTTAGGCCATGCTAAGGACAACGGCTTATAAGAGTTTGGAAACGCTCCCACGCGGAATAATAAGACTCATCGGGGTCCATATGAAAAGAACGGATTTTCTCACGTAGACGTCCGGCCTTCGATGGAGGGAAATACTTCCTAAGGAACTTGGATTGCAAGTCGGCCCATGTGGCGATTGAAGCATTTGGAAGAGAGTTAAACCATGTAGCAGCACGACCAGAAAGTGAGAACAGGAATAACTTAAGATGAATGAGTCGGACGAGATATTATTAATATTAAAAGTTTTGCAGATCTGAACGAATCAGGACAGGTGTCCCGGAGCATCTTCGTCATCCAATCCGTGGAACTGAGCAGAATTGGTGATGGATTTCATGACGTGAGATGGAATTTTACAGTTTTGATTTTTTGTCGGAGCAGGTCGGACAATTGCAGATCGGGCTCCCATGATGCCATCGCTGGCTCTAGCATGAACGGTTTATCTCGGTGGTGGAACGGCGTTGCCCATATCTATTCTAGGAGTAAAGACGCTAACCTGGATGTCGGGTGAATCGCTCTCTATCTGTAGTCTCCTTAAGTCGCTCCTGAAACTCTCTCTCGGGCTCTTTTGATGCACTGAATAAAGGTGGGCCTTGAGAACGGGTATTATGCATAAACTAAAACAAAAAAGAAATTATTTAATTAACTTTTATTTTTTATTTTTTTAATGGAAACTAAACCTAAAGGCACAAATAGCAAGTAAAGGCTCCGAAAGAAAAAACAAATGGACACTAAAAAGCATATAAACAAATAAACAGATCAGATAATCAACTCGGTTTAAACAAAGAATTTGCCAGTGTCCCCGGCAACGGCGCCAAAAACTTGATGTGTGAAAAACGTATATAATATTAAAAACCAAGTTATACCGAATTCACCTAAAAAACACACAATACGCAAGTGTACTGGTCGCAATGTAGTTAGCAAGTAAGAACGGATATCGAACCTAGGACACTATGGATAAACTCTAATTATTAAACCTAAAGATTACTAACCTAGTCTTTCTTTTAATTTTTTTGAAATTTTCTTATATTAATTAAACTTATAAAATTTGACTAATTAATAATTAAACTAAAAATAAAAGTTTATAAAAATTGGGTTTAAAACAAATATGAGAAACGACTACCTAGGTAATGGAATCCTACTAGTTAAATTAATAGCTAACGAACTTGACTTGGTTGAAAAACAATATCTTAAAAATATGACACTAGAGACCACTAAAAATGCGCTAGATCACCTCCCGGCCTCACCAACGACACCCTAGAACTCTAATGACATGTGAAGCTCAATTGTTAAAGGTTGGATCACCTCCCGGTCTCACCTTACCTAATAATACTATGGTACCCCAAAACCCAAATCACCTCCTGGTCTCTTAGGATACAATATATATTAATATAAAGGGGGTATTAATAATTAACTTGAACATAATTTGTATCACAATAATCTAAGGGACCTAGGATAACTAACTCCCGTGCAATTATTACCCAAACCCGCAAAAGACAAAGATGACACAACACTAAATTCCCTCCCGGCCTCTCTAGAGATAGAACAATAAAATTTAATAAACTTTTATATATTATTCCTACGGTTATTTCGACCGTAAACCGCAAACAAGTTGAAAACACAAAGTAAACAACCTAATCATGTGTCTTACAATCACCAAAAAACTATTAAACACAAGTGGAATAAATATTAAAGTAAGAAACTAGATTTAATTACTCAACAATATTATGACCAAACCAATTAAAAACTTTTACCATAATACCAAATCAACCGAACAAATAATAGTTCGTCAAACCATTAATTTAAACTAGTACTCAACCAAAACCTAGGCAGTATAAAGTATTTAGCTACTCATAATCAAGTACGATACAAAAATAAATGATGGTTCATAAAGATAATTCATAATAAAAAAAAATCAATAATTCAAACCCAAAAGAAAGATGATTTATGTGCTCTCGTGTCTGACTTGCTTCCTTTATGATTTGTGGCTACCAATGTTATGTGTACAGTAGCCGGCTCCCACTTGTATATATGATTTCTTCTTTCTGCCTTTTCACGTGAGCTCCCAACAAAATCCCACCAAACACAAAAACTCCTTTTTTAATATTAAAATATGCTTTCTTTCTAACTTGTGGCTTTTCGAATTTTTACCCAGGAGCCGCTCGAATGAATCAACCTCCTTACTCTTTATATTATTATATTTATATTATTATATATAGATATATTAGGTTTTCTTTTTTTCTTTCTTTGTATTTTCTTGTGGGCCCATCAATTATCAGCCCATTTGAAATATTGCAACGAGCTCTCTTGCACTTTGTAAATAAATAAAACTTATAAGTAATTGGAGGATGGTTAACGTGTAATTTTTATCTTTTAATAAGCATGTGAACATGAAACTCCAAAAAATATGTGGCCATTTATTCCACCAATTATTACTTTGATGACATTGTGGTCTCAAGTTTAGCATAAATACTTTAATTTCTCTCGTTTAAAATTTAACCTTTAAAATCCAATTATGAGCCAAATAAAAATATATTTAATACTAGGTTAAACCCGTGTGATACACGGGACCGTGTAAAATAATTTACGAAATGAAGAAAAAATTATATTAGATATATACGTATTATATTTGAAAGTCAACTTATAAAGAGAGTAAAATATCAAATTCTAAACACAAAATAACTTAATAAGTCTCTTCCTAGAGCTAATGTGCTTTAGCTCAATTATTAGCATTAAAGGGGAAATGAAGATTTGGGTTGTAGACTATAAGGTCTCAAGTTCGAGTCCAGCCAAAGCCGGATTTTACCGCAGTTGGCCTTTGGGTGGTGAATGTTCCCCGAAAGAGGAGATAACGGGCTAAGGCTACCCAATAAAATCTGCTATCGCCTGCGTATGGGGTTTCCTTTTCTAAAAAGATAAATGAGAGAATGCAAAAGAGAGGCTTCCATGTAGAAATCTAATCAGTCTCCCGTAAAGAAACTTAACTTGAGTAACCACAGTACCCAAAACCTCAATAAACACCCATGTCACATTCAGTGAATTAATAGATACAGCAGCGATATTAACCATTTTTAAGTTTGTATAAAATTCGAATTAACATTAAGAGTGTAATTAGAAAATGAATAAAATATACATTAAAGAACAAAAACTGGTCACTGGCTATCCTTCAACTCTTTTAACCATTTGTTGTCAAAGGTAGTTTCTATTTATTTAGTAACAAAGTGACCAAAGATAAATAACACTGTGGTCGTGGATGCTTCTTGTGATCTCTGAAACTTTCCAATCAGCAGCACAAACCTCTGGGGCTTTTCATTTCTGGCCATCCGCCATTGCTGAGTTAGACCGACTACCTTGCATTCGAGTTTTCGTTTTCTTGGATCATCTTGACAAATCTAGATTGCTACCAGGCACAGCCACCTGCTGCACAAACTGATAAAAAAATTTTGTAACCTACAAACAAACTGTTACATCATCAGGAGAAATGTAAAACTTTAAAGATCTGACATTTTTGCCCATTTATTCTTACAAAATGATTATAACCCTCTACTGCTTGATACCCCAAGAGTTTTTCTAGAATCAATTACAATTTTTTTTCGTTGTGTGTCATGATTCAAAAATTGATGGATCAATAATATAAGGTTTCAAAAACAGAATTGTACCGTAGATGATTCTCTAATCCCTCCTCTGATTTCTCTTATATCTAGATAGAAAATAGAAATCCATTTTAAAACAATTAAAGTCAAATTCTTAGAAATCAAAATTAATAGTACACATATTAAGAGAACAATTAAAGTAAACATCTGCTTTATGTGAATGTGTTTACTTTAATTTGTTTTGAGTGAATATCAATATGGAGACCTCATGAGAAGTCAAGATAAAATCCATTTATTTTAAATTTATCTGAAATTATTTTTTTGAACATCAGTAGCCACCATTTAATAAACACAATAATAACCAAATATGGATGTTCTAAACCTAAACTGCTGTTACAATAATAGCCTTGTATATTGCCTGAAAGTCTTGACCCCTTATGGGTTTAAATTTGACCCGAAAATAATCACTAAATGTTACTTACCATAATTTAAAGCTCTACCTGCCATTAGGCATATCTGCCATCTCTTGTCTTTACCACTTCTTTTCAGCAGCATCTGTGTTATCATCAATAACAATGAGTTTAAACATCACTATATTTTGAGAGTTTACTACTATGCACAGATCGACACAGTTTCTACTTTAGCATATAGAATCAAACATTATACATCACCCACTCTTTTAGGGGGAAAAAAGAGTGATCCATATAGAATCAAGCTAACTACTTTTAAAACTTATTATGCATACTATATTAGCAGTTGCATGCATCTTTAGCACTGGGTGTAGCATGATTCATACTTTGTTGGAATACAAATAGATATTTAACCTAAGAGATGATGGAATACAAACTGTTATGCAGTCGAATGATAGCGACCAATGTGTACCATAATATAATTTTGAATATATGTAGTTACAAACAATACCAAATTTTGAATCAATTTTATTTAATCTGCTCACCTTAGTATAATGATGAAACAAAGAGACGAAACATGTGTATGAAATTTTGAATCACTTTTATTTAATCTGCTCACCTTAGTATAATGACATTTAATTATTATTCACAAGATCTTCTATCACTCGTGCTATAATATTTTGAAACCGAAAAATATGTTGTGCAGATTGAAACAATAAAAGCAAATAATATTATATTATAAATAATTAAAAGAAGGACGGAATAAAAAAATTTGTTAGACAGGTTGCTATAAGTGAAAATTATACTAATATTTATAGTATAATATTATTTGCTTAACTTATAAATGAATGGAAATGGGATGATAAATAATTTTTTATGAACTTAATATTATTGTTCATCTAATATTAAAACCAAAAATTTACCTCAATAGTAACATTTAGTCATTTAAAATAAAAATAAAAAAAGATGGTCTTCATAAAAAAAGTTTTAATTGTGGAATTAGAATAAAAAAGTCACAGTAATATATATATATATATAGATAAAACAAATAAAACGTCAAAAATTATGGTTTAAAAGTTTTTATGAACTCATTCTTTTTAAAATAAGAATAAAAAAAGTGATTGAAGTAAATAATTCAATGATTTTAAATCAGATAAAAACAAATAATAAAAGTCAATAATGTAAAATAATCACTGAATATTACAAAGGTATGGATTGTTTTCTCATTTATTATATATAGTACTTGAAAAAAAGTAGATAACAAAATTTTAAAATTTAAATTGATTCCCCTAAAATTAGGGGATATTTGAAGATATCTCATTAGTTATTTAAAAGAATTAACAAATTTTGATTAAATTCAAAATATAAAAAAAATCAAATTTAAAGGAAAAATAAGTTAAGCAGATTATAAAGTCCTATATAAAGTCCTAATAAAAGTCAATGATATTCATATTATACTGCTGTTTGAACCAATATAAAGTCCTAACAAAAGTCAATGATATTTTACCCTATATAAACTAACAGTCAATAATACTCTGAAAAGACCATTAGAGTTATCAATCACGAATCACCATAATTAAAATACATAAAAACATAATATATAATATATAAAATTTAAAAAATAAATTTGTACAAATAAATTTATATTCAACATTAATATAAAAGTAAAAATCATATTTGCTTTCACAAAATCGAATAAAACTTTCACATGAAGAATAATAAGCAAAAAAACAAACACTTTCACAATGTGAAACGAAGAGATGAAAGACGTACCTTATAAGACCATTTTTGCGTAGTAAGTCTCTTTTTCCTTGATTGAGACCATAGAGTGTGACTGGACATGGAACACACACGTTCCATCAGTCTCAAAATGTGAACCGATGCTCTATAAAACCATATAAAAGAACCATAAGATTAACATGCATTTGTGTGTGTGTGTGTTATGAATGTGTATATATACATATAGAGATAAAGCATACCGGGAGACATATATATGAATACAAAATTTAAGCTTTCTTATAAACATATATATGAAGACAAACATATATATGAATACAAAATTTAAGCTTTCTTATAAATCTAAATAAGAAATGATGAAACGGATAAAATGATGAAATTAACGAATTTAACAGCAAGTAACGATTATAACTGAATTAGTTACAAACAATACACAAATATCTTAATTCATAATACTTCAAACAGAGGAAGCATGTTAACCAAATTCCTAAAGTTATAGTTATCATATTATTTGTCAACGGTTTAATTATAGTTATCATATTATTGATAATGTTATCATAATCAGCGATAAAACTGAGGCTCCGATCATTGTAAAACAATCAATTCACACAACGAATAGAGCAATCATCAACATAACTATGAATTTCAAGTAAAAATTCAAAACGAAACACGAAACATAAACAAATTCAACGACATCTAAATTCAAAATAATAGCCAATTCTAACTGAATCGGAATTACCCATCAGTAGAAGCCAATTGTGATTTTCATCTGTTTTTGTTATTCAAACAACCGGTTTTTCAAAATCCAAACCATAAACATAGATTTAGTTAGGCTATGTGATTTTACCTAGTTTTAAATATTCAATTAAATCTTATTTGAGGCGAGTTTGATTTATTTACATTTATGCAGATTAACCTAGGATCTAAATCCAAATTTGTTTGAGGGAACATCGGATACTGGTCGTTGCGGGGGGGTTGTTTTGATAGTAGATAACTCTGAAACATAAAGGAGGGAATTGTGATTTACCTGATAATAAGCAGCAAAGGAGCAGGTTCGTGAGATCTGAGAATGCGAATGATGAGTGATGGGGGTTTGTGAGAGTTCGGTGCCGGCAGTGGTGGTTGTGGTGGCCGTGGAGAGGGGGATCGGCCATAAAGAGGGGCACGGATCATGGTTTGGGAGAGTTTTTTGATTCAGGGTTTAGAAATGAATAAAACATATCAGATCCGAATAACATAAATAGGGTGGGTAATGACCCATATAGGATCCATATTTAAAAAATGGGTTAAAAAGTAAGAGAATGGATGAGAGTGTGACAAGTGGCATCAAGTGGTAGTCATTTATTAAAAGAGTAAGATAACCCTGGCTCACAATACTTGAAAACATAGGAAATATCTATATAATAACATGTATATTTTAAACCATATCAGTCATCCCATTGTACTTTCCCAATGACGTAGGAATTTTTTCTTTAACTGGGAACGGAGCTGTTGCGATGCGCGCGATGAATTTTGACTTCTCAGCAAAGGCTACCGGGCGGTATGGTTTTGTGAAGTCTTCTTTTGAATCACTGCGGTACTCAGTATAACGAACTACCGCACGCGGGCGACTAGTTCCCTCTCGTCCATAAATCCTTCTATCTCCACTATAATAACTGAATTCGCTTAGACGGTATGTTGGATCATAACTTTCATACTCACCTCTGTAGGAGGACGAACGTATAACCATGTGAGGACGGTCATGTCTCCTCTTAACAAACTCATCTTCAGGAAACCCCTCAGTTTGAAGGCTTTCACACATCTGACTATTCCGCACCGTTGTGGGAGGGGATATAGATCTCCTGGGAGATTCATCATAAGCCAGAGTACGGGCACGAATTCTCTCTTCACGAACCATGCGGTCGTACTCAACCCTCAGCATTTTCTTACTGGATACGTAACCACTGTTCGGGGGACAGGGTTCCTCCCACTCTGGAACTACGATGGTGGAGTCTCGCCGGCTCATAATTATCACATTCTTCTTCCAGACCTAATTCCGTAAGAGTTCGACAAGTTTCCACCATAACACGTCCTAAGTCACCTGTGATAGGACCTCCAGGTGCTTCGACATCAATAGTGCGTCTAAGAGTTACAGGATTTTTCGTCGGCCCTTCGAGAAATTGACTCATGTCGTTTGAACCAACAAAAAATTAGCACAGTTCTAACACAAGCACGGATGGCGCAAATGAAGAAACACGGACCTAATCCCCTAAGGGTTTAGATCCAACGAGTCCACAAGATACGGGTCAAGTACATACCGACTAACGATACGAGTCCAACTTCCAAAAGTCCTTTGACAGAAACTTGAAAAACAACCACCGTGAGCTTGCTACGGGAAGGACGAGAGGGGGGTCATCCCGTAACCACCCCCCGGCGTGAGAATAAGTACAATTCCGGTAAAGATAAAGTACTTAAGTATTTAGAGTAGATAATGGAGAGTGAATGGATTACCTCATGGAGATTGTGAAGTACTTATAGCTGAAGGATGTGGGAATATAGTTTGCCCAGATGTCCCTTTCTAGAAGATGCTCTTGTAACCGCCTAGACACGTGTCCTCCTGTGATAGGTTGAGCTATACGGCCCATGTGCATGGTTGTAACAACCTGGACACGTGTCCACATATGATAGGACGAGATAAACCTGGCCATGTGAGTGGTTGTAACAACCTGGCCAGCTGTCCTTTTTCTATTGGCCGAAGGGTCACGTGTTTTCCAAAAGAGGATCTTCGTAAATCTTCTATAATGAAGTTGGGTAATCGCAGCTGTCTTATGACGTTACCTTTTAACCATCCTTGCGGGTGGGAACAGTACCCTGCGAATGAACTTCAATACTTCTAGGTAATTCACATGTGCAGAATATGGTTTGACATAAAATATCTAAAAACTAACCCTAGCAGCCAAATTTGTCATTTGGCCCGTATGTAACCGTTCAAGTGCTTCATTTGCTGCAATCCATGTGCCTGAGAATTCTAGATACTTTACTGATTAGATATTTTCTTTGTATATGCATTTCTAGATGATTTCATATATCACTTGCGTTTACTTATTTTTTTTAAAATATTCTTTTAAATAGTATTGGATAGTGAAACGTGATTGTGTTGATACGAAAATGACTATCTTCAGTAATAATAACTTTTTGAACAAAGTCATTTCTCGATCAAATAAATTAAAACCCTAATTCTAAATCAAAATTGCGAAAGCCATAGAACATGTTAGAAGAACATTGAATAGAGACAGATCATTTTTAAGGTTAGAAGAAAGCCGATCAATCTTTATTTGGTACACACATTAACGCTCTTATATATTTTTGATGAACACAAACTGATTTAAAGAATAATGATTGAACATCTGTTTGCAAAAATCGATTAGATACACACCTGGTTCCTTAATTTAAGAAGCTAATTAGATGGAATTAATATGGACCAAAAAGTAAAGATGGGTCTAAGGTCCATGGGCTTAAGGGAGTATAAATACCCCCTTAAACCCTAATCCTTTCCATTTTCATCCATCTCTACACCATAGCCTACACCATTAAAAACACATACTTCTCCAATTCCTGTGTTTGAGAAAATAACCCACAAAGACACGACGATACCCTGAGATCTAACCGTCGGATCGGACTCAAATTTTAACTGAGTGTTCATGACATATAAATGAATACTTCCACCGATTATATCTTTGATCAGAGGTCGGTAAGTCTGGTTTTTAACAGCAAAACCGTAATGGTTAAAATAGAATATTCTAGCAACTATTTTGGTATTTCCGGAAAATGTAGTGGCGAATTCCAGCGACAGCGAGCAGATAGGTTTGCAGATTGGGGCGAGACGGGTACGTGCCGCTTAAACCTAACGGTTCGTTTTTGTTAGAAAAGCTTACTTTTCATGCGCGGATTTGCATGAAACTTGGTAGGATGATAGATCGGGTCATGATTATTGATAAAGTAATGAACTTGATAGTAAACGGGTTAGTTGGTTCGTTTCGGCTAAAATGAGTACTTCCTTGTTCGTGAAAAGGACGGGTAAACGAAGTTGGTTTTACATCAAACTTGGTAGAATAGTAACTCGGGCCTTATTATGTAAGAACAATATAAACTTGAACATAAACAAGTTGTTTGGAATGAAACGGAACAAACGGGTAATGTTTGGACTGGGTTAATGCAAGGAAACGATGGGGTTATAGCCCAATCATTTCTTATGCAAGACGGGCAAAACAAGTCGAAAAGAAAAGTTGGAAAGTGATAATTATGGAAATCAAATATGAATAAAGTCCTTAAGAAACTTGATTTAAAAGAAAACATAATTGAATCGAATAGATAAAGTAACCGAATCGAATGAGAAAAGTAATCAAAACGAATGGTCATTCGATTAAAATCTTCCATTCGATTAGAACTGTCATTCGATTAGAATGGTCATTTAATTAGAATATGCCATTCGATTAGAACTGTCATTCAATTAGAATGGTTATTCAATTGGAACTATCATTCGATTGGAACTGTCATTCGATTAGAACTGTCATTCGATTAGAATTATGATTCGATTAGAATTGTGATTCGATTATAATGGTGATTCGATTAGAATGATGATTCGATTAGATGATATTGTTAGAGGTTGTTAATTGATAATCATAAGTAACACACAATTAGTCGTACCCAACTGAAGAAATGTGTTACAATCAACTCTTAAAGAAGCAGGACCCAGGTGAGTTTCGTGCATACTCCTATGTGTTTAGTTATACACTTATCTTAAGTAGCAAGTGTATGTTATATGAATTTTATGAATGATATTTGAATGATATAGAAATGGTTAAGAGTATGTACATCGATGTATATAACTATATATATACATAAGAAAAAGTATGTACGATATGTGATTGTCTTATGTATGATGTATGAATGATATATGAATGTTATAAGTATTGGGAGTATGTATGGAAGTTTATACATAAAAATGTAAAGAAACTATGGTATGGTTGCACAGAATAAAGGGACTAGACCCTAATAATATCTGTGAGGATAGGGACCAGACCCGAATAATTTCTATGAGGATAGGGACCATACCCTAATAATATATGTGATATTGGGACCAGACCCTTATAATATCTTCGATGTTAGAGACCAAACCCTTACAATAACTGTGAGGTTATAGGGTGGAAGACTCTTTAAAATGTAACGATAGTTATGAATGTATCATGAAAGTAAAAAATTATGAAATAATGAACGTATGAGTGTATGTATGAAAGTAAGGTGGACAGGTTAAGTATGTAAGATGTACATACCTTCGGATATGTATACAAGTATGTGAACGTATTGTATGTTGCTTGATTAACAAGAACTCACTCAGCGTATCTGACTTTTAGTATGCACGCAGGTGAGTAGGATGAGACAGCTAACTAGAAGAGGGGCACATGGCAGATATAAAGAAGCTGGCATATGAAGAGTTAATTTTATGATGTTTGAACTTAAGACATGTTTTATATGGTTTAAATTCTAAGACTTATGTAATGAATGGTTTTCTTTTATCTATTCCGCAAAAATTTTTAATTAACTCTGATATTTAGAATTGTGTTTATGAGTAAATCCAACGCCAATGGGTTCGGGGCATTACAAGTTGGTATCAGAGCATAAGTTTGAGAGAATTAAGCATCCTACATGCTTAGACTCGATTTGAGAATGGGACTTAAGTAAGTAAAGAAAGAAGATGCCGGTTCAAGAAAGCCATTTGTCGCTCAAGCAAGCTCGGTAACGGTAAGTTGCATGATTAATTTCATGTAATGACTTAGAAAAATATGCATATGCATGTTAAATGAATTTGGAAGAATATATTATGTTAGCTTAATTGCTAAAGAAATAATGTTTGTATGCTAGCTTAATTTCTAGGGAAAGAATGTGTGTACACTAGCTTAATTGCTAGGGATAAGAATGTAGGTTATACGTATTTTACGATTGTGTGGAAGTAGAAACTAGCACAATTGAAATCACAAAGGGAAGTATGTAGAACCTGAGGAGTAATGTAAAGAATTAATTACACTTGGCCACTGTCATTAACTACTTACCTTACGAATCATGTGCTATTTAATTCCTAGAGTGATAACGTTTGTGTTTCCTTAGAGATGAGATAGGATGACTGAGGAAAATGGTCGAGCATGAAAAGGTCATACTGGATGCTGTGTTAGGACACAAGCCAACAAGACACCCTTTTGAAGAATGTGTGATAGAACGATATACGGAAGTAGTAGGGCTCCAACTGAAGGAAGTAATGAGGAAGGGTCACGCTTGGATCTTGTAATAAAATACACTAAGGGAGTTGCTCACTTGTTCCCACTTCAATGCCAACAATGCTCATTGAAGCATTAAAGGTTGCCCAAACTGGGAATCCAAGTGGAAGCAACACGGAAGAAACGGAGATAAGTCAGCTGGAATGATTTAAGACATGTAGTATGCATGCAACAGTTAACTCCATAAGAAAACTTGTTGGGATCGTGAGTAAAGAAGCGATGAGAAAGCAGAAATGATCGAGAATGATAGGTGATTGTCAAGGTATCCTAATTGAAAAGGCATGAAACGATGAGGCTACATATGAAAGGAAGACACTAAGAAGAATGTAGTTATGTTCCGGAGGCCTTATGGAAGAGACCACTAGCGATACTTTCATTAAAGTACGAGAATGATTAAGAATTGTAAGAACTAGAGGACATGAGTTCCTTTTTACTCTTATTGTTTGCCGTTAAGAGAGTTCGATGTCGTTTGGGAATGAATTTGCTATTTGAGTTTGAAGATCATATAGCATGTAAGAGTAAGTTGATTAAGTTGAAGTATTTGGATGGCGGTACAATGACGGTTTACGGTACTAAGGAAAGTTCAGGGCTTAACATCATTTCGATGATAAAAGCCGAAGGTTTGTTAAGGCGAGGGTACAGTGCCTACCTGGCGTATGTTGTCAAAGCTGAGGCCGAAACGGAGAAGTGAAAAATGTTCATGTAGTGTGTGCCTATCCAGAAGTGTTCCCAGAGGACCTTCCAATGTTACCATCGGAACGAGAAGTAAAATTTCAGATATAACTAATAGCAGGAGCACGGCCGGTCGCGAAAGCACCTTACCACCTGGCGCTGTCCGAGATGAAAGAGTTAATGTAACAACTGCAATAACTCCTTGACAAAGGTGCTTTAATGCCGAGTGTTTCCCTGCAGGGTTTACCAGTGATGTTTGTGAAGGAGAAGACGGAAGTATGAGAATGTGTATAGATTAACACGAGTTGAACAAGCTTACGGTGAAGAATAGATATCCATTTCCACGGATTGATTACTTGTTTGATCAATTGCAAGGTGCTAGTTGGTTCTCCCAAATAGATCTCCGATATGGTGATCATCAATGGAAGGTGAAACAGGCAGACATCCCTAAGAAATCAAGTTTGACGCGATATGAATACTACGAGTTTCTCGTGATATCATTTGGATTGAAGAATGCTCAAGCAGCATATGATGAATAGGGTATGTCGTGGGATATTAGGACAAATACGTTATTGCCTTTTTAGAGATAGTTTTGATTTACTCAAGGAATAAGTTCAACCATGCCAAACACTTGAGAGAAGTTTTGGGAACGCTGAAGAAAGAGACGATGTATTCTAAGTTTTCAAAGTATACCATCAATACATATCGTAAAAGTGTGAAGTATTTCTTCAAGCGGAAGGGATGGAACACGAGGCAGAGGAGATGGTTGGAGCTGATAAAGGATTATGAGTGTGAAATCAAGTATTATCCTGGTGAGGCGAATATGGTTGCTGACGCAATCAGCCGTGAAAGTGAAGAAGTTATCGCAACAATTAAGTTGTATAAAGTAGTTAGCACTTAGGATTTCATTAGCGAGATCCGTGAGGCGTAGTAGAAGTTATTAAGAATGAGAGAAAAATGAAAAATGAATGAATTTTTGGGTTTCACTGAGGTTTGGAAGAGAATACTTATGATGCAAAAATCAGATTTGGTCGCCTGAGGATTCCACGTCATGGAGATCTTCGGGACCGAATCCTAGATGATGCTCTTAAGTCTAGATACTCGGTTAACATCAGGTTTCGAAAGGAAGGAAGTCGATTACAATGAAGGCAGCTATTGATGAAAGTAAAACCCTTAAGTAGAAGTTAAGTGAAGATGAGTTCATGGTATGTGATAACTGTGGGAGGACATGATACTTTTCCTATATGGATAAGAACAACTACAATAGTTACGAATATGGAGTTGACAATCACACCGCAAGAAGATGCCAGAAACTAAGGACATAAGACATTAAATGAAGGCGTGGAGATGGTTTAGACATATGTTTATTTGAATTGAATCTTAACACGAGTGATTAGTGTTTTCACTGATAAACATGTGATCATGAATGGAAAGTCCTCTAGAACAAAAGGGATAGAATGGTATTGTAAATGTCCATAGGAAGGTGAAGACATGCCCAAAGAGGAAGTCGGTTAAGATAATTAGTTATGATGTATCAGGCAACCTGATATGCAACAACAGACAACAATGGATTCATAGGACAATGTGAGACTTGGTTAATCAAGAAAAGGAAGATGTGTCATCATGTACTTCATGATCAAGCTACCTTAGAAAGCTATAACTCATGAACCCTACGTGTTGATATAGAGCTGAGAATGAAAGAAGGTTTAATTGGTGACTTAAGGAGTTCTCCGACAAGTTATGCAATGGATGTGCTCAAGAATTGCAAGAAGTGTTCTATCTTGAAGAATATACAAAGAGATTTCAAGAAGTAATCCTTAAGGAGAAACTGGAAAGGTTTCCTTTTAATATGTAGTGATCCTTATATATACAATAGTAAATGTTATTTTAATGGATATTATGTAATGTTCCTTTTATGTATATTTATATAAAGGTTAAAGTACAAATACGTATCTTCAGATACAAGTAAGTATGTATGTGAATGTAATGTATGTTTCCTGATTAATTAGAACTCACTCAGCATAGCTGACTTTTAGTATGCACTCATGTAAATATGTTAAAGGAGTTGGCTTAAGGGAGACACATGGCATGATCTGAAGAGACTGGCATCCGAAGAAGAATTGTTATGACGTTTTAATACGATGTTTTATGTTATGTTATGTTTAAAGATGAGATTTGAATGTTTTGTATCGAATAAATGAAGTTTTATTTTTCGCGAAAAGTTTTAATTATCTATGATATTTAGAATTGTGTTTATGAGTAAATCCAACGCCAATGTAGGGTACCGGGTTCGGGGCGTTGCAAGTTGGTATCAGAGCCAGGTTTCGATCCTGGGACCTTTGGGTTAGGGGCCCACCACGCTTCCGCTGCGCCAATCTGATCTGGATCTGGTCAAAACGATTTGAAATACCAAGAAATAGTAGTAGGGTTACATGATCTGGAAATGGTAAAAAACGAATCCCGTGTTTTTTATGGATATATTTTCAATGAATAAAATGAATAAGAATTAAAGGAAAAAATGAGAAAATTTCACATGGACAAATGAAGAGTTTTGGTGAAATATAGGATTATTTTTGTTGAAAATCCTATTGTTTTATTATATAGGTAGATATGTAATACAATCAAATTTAAAATCTTGTTGTTATATTATTATTATTATTATTATTATTATTATTATTACATTTCTATAATAGTCTTAGGTTTTATCAATAATCATGTAATAGATTTAAGATGGATTAAATTCATTTAAATTTCTACACAAACATCTTACAATACTAAGATGGTAGGCATGTCTTGATTGAACCCAAAAGTGACAAAGGTAACCTGGGAACATATTGTATCCGTTTTGTTGTTAGCATAAGTAGATGTGGGTACTTTATCGAGGAAACTTGGGAAGGGTGGATTGGGTTGGTTAAATTATGTTTGCAAAAGAGTAATGGTCATGTTGTCAGCCTTAGGGCTAAGTACCGAACAACCTACTATAGTGTTGATTCGAATATTATGTTACTAACCAGGCTGAGGACAACGTTGGGTAGGAAGTTATTTTTGGATGCAGGTCACAATTTCAAGTTCAAAGTTGAGTCTTTTTTGTTTACAAAATGTTATTCTAGCGAGACCCACAATCTCTATTGAGGATGGGTTTCTTCAACGTGGATGCAAGGAGGCCTAGGAAATAAAAAGCCGGGAGGTCGGCTCTAACTATTGGTGTTAAGGAAGGAGCCAAGTGTTGTGTCTAGGATATCCATTTTAGATCATCAAAAATTGTTTTTATTCTAGTATTGGCCAACACTGGGAAACTAATGAGCTTTTTCTATTTGTTTGTAGCTTTTTCTTGGTGTTATATAATTGAGTCTTCCAGCCCACTTGGGTTGAAGAGATCCACTTGGATCTAGGGGGCGGGAAGCCATGGACAAGCGGAAATAAGGAGAGTTAAAGGCCTATGGGTAGTCATCTCACAAGATATCCCTAACCTTAGAAAACATATATTTTTTGTTTATTTTTTTACTCCTTTTTTAGGAAATTTGAACCCTTTTTTTATTTTAGCGGTCATCTGTTCCGGTATATCAACCCGGGTGATCAATTATGCGTTAAGGATTTGGTGGATAGGATGGATAAGGGTTATGGGAAACTAACAAACCACGGTGTTGAGGATGGATCACATCATAGTGACTAGGACATTACTCTCCACCCAAAATATTTTTTTTACATGTTTATAGAACCTGACTATGATGTGAGAATGACGGGTGCATCGGAGTATGACCCGTAAGTGAGCTTAAATGATATAAAAATCTATGCATTAAGTGTTAATTTCATGGGAACTAGATAACTACTATTGTGTGGTTATTTTCAGGTATGATGAGATAGAGGATGAAATCACGAGAACGTGGGCGAAAACGGAGTTGAAACGAGAAAGATATAAGGAAAACAAGAAATTGAGCAAGTGTTCCACCGTTGCCCATGGTCAACCCAGCTCAAAAACATCAGAATCCACCGTACCATGGCTTCCCTGGTCACCATAACTGGACCATGGACCACGGTGTGAACCGCGGGCCACGGTCCGCACCGTAACTGCCAATTTACCTTTGTTTTTATTCCGCTTTTTGGTGTCTTTTCACCTATCTTTTCATTCTAAACAACCTAGGGACGGATTTATGAGTGCAAGAACAAGACTTTGGTGATTTTAATCATTCTTTTGGGTTTGTGATTCGTACGATTAACCTAATTGATGTGATGATTTATCAAACTATGTGTGGCTAGTACTCTTTGTCTTCTCTCCCGAATTGTAAGGGTTTCAATTGATTAGTTGTTATTCATTTATGTTATTTGTGGGATAGTCTTTTGATTCTATGATTAGATTGCTATGGTGATTATGAGTTTGATTAGTAATTGTTAGTATAGTGTAAATCCGTGTTCTTGATTATCAGTTCTTGGTGCCATAGGCAATCGAGATTTATTAAAAGAGAATTAGGATTATCTATATAAAACTGATTATTGAGTGACAACCTTGCGTTTTTATAATCCAAGTACTTAGTCCTCTTTTATCACATTCAAACGCAATTTTACGAACTATGTTTATGTAGTTCATCCCAAAAGTAAACGTTAACTTTATCAATATTGAAAACCTGAAATCGGGAGAGAGCATTGTTTCTTATATTGTTTAAAACTCGTTTAGTGCTTTAGTTATTTTGGTTAATCAAAACCAAACAACCAACTCTTGGAATTTACTTTTGCACTTAGTTTAATACAGTTTAATTATAAAGCTACTTAGTAATACATTTTCCACAAACTCTCTGTGTTCGATACCCGCTTACTTCTATCTAATAGTTGTAATCGGATTATTTTTTGAGTGAGTCTTCGACCTCACGTCAAATTTTGGCGCCACTGCCGGGGAGTAGTGCGCAACGTGTGTTAGCTATAGTAGTTTTTGTTTGTTATTTTCGGGTTTACGCTGGTTGTGCTAATGTGCAGGTACCTACAGGTGTATGCATACTAGAAGATCTAACAGGTCATCACCACTAGTAATCGATCCCGAGATTGACAGAACGCATCGAAGAAACCAAGTCTTACTCAGGGAGAAAAAGCTGCTTGGTTCTCCAACTACATCAAACAGCAAGATGGATTCACCAGTTCCCACTTCGGGTCAACCAATCCCGACTACACCTCCACCAAATCGACCTCCACCAATCACCACTAATATACCTACAGCATCAAGTGAATTGCCACCTCACACAACCGAAACCATCCCTGCTCAATACACCTATGCAATATCATCCATATTGCCATCTATTTCCAACCTTTTTCCTACCTTTGGTGCATCATCATATCAACAAAACCAACCACCAAATTTTCAACAATCAAAATCAAGCTACCAATATCAACCCCAACCATTCATGCAACATTCAAGATCACAAGGTGACGGATACGGGTATGGGTTTGACAATGAATTTGAAGGGTATGAAGTGGAAGGTTACTACATGGGAGGTGACGGAAGCAAACGGGTAAATCCGGGAAATTTTGGTTATGGTCAACGGCAACAACCGGAACCGTTGAAGAGCTTAATCGACAACAACCACCACTGGCTGTCCAACAAAACGTTCAACTACCACCTGTTCAACAACAAGCTCAACAACAACCACCGGTTGTTCATCAACAAGTTCAACCGCCACCGATTGTTCAACAACCACAAGGGCAACCTCAAGATCAACAATTTCAACAACAAATGCCCCAACCACAATTTCAACAATAATTTGCGCAGCCAAGGCCCGTTTATAGGCAAATGGGTCAACCAAAAGTACCATGGGGGTACCAAAAAGGCATGCAAGAGAAATGTTGAGGGGGATTGAAGGCCATTTCCAACCGATAATTACCAATAATCCGTCTCCAGTGGTTATTCCTCACAATCAAGAAGGGATGACATTTGAAGTGAGAACCAATGCACTCCAAAGTCTACCAAAGTATAAGGGGTTAGCAACGGAGGAACCTTACTTCCACTTGGAGGCATATGACTCCATTTGCAACACAATTGGGGGTCAAGGTTTTACATCGGATGAGGTTAAGTTGGTTCTATTTCAGTTTTCATTGGAAGACAAGGCAAAGAGATGGTTTTACACTTTGCCTTCCGCGTCTATTTATACCTGGGCCGAAATGCAACAAAGATTTTTGGAAGAATTCTATACGGCCCAAAAGACCAACGATGCGAGAAGAAGTTTGAGAACCTTCCAACAACAATTGGGGGAAATGTTACATGAAGCATTCGAGAGGTTTAACATAATGATTAAAAATTGTCCTCATCATGGTATCGCGCTTTGGGAATTATTAAATTCTTTTCATGAGGGGTTGAGTATGGAGGATGAACGAGATTTGAGGTCGATCACGAATGGTACATTTGGTACCAATTATGAACAAATTATTGGGCATATTTGGAACAAATGGTGGTCACTTCAAAGAGAAAGGCTTAAACCGGACGAAGAGCAAGACCGGTGATTGGTAGACCTCAAGTGCAATTCGTGGAAGAAGGAAATGTACAAACCACTAATAAGGTAATTGATGTTTGTACAAATTGTAACGAGTTGGGTCATGCTTCGGAGGTGTGTGTGGTAGGTCAAGCACCGATGGAAGAGGTGAATGCACTTCAAGGGGGGAGGTGGTAGGAATTACAACATGAACTCCAACACCTACCACCCCGGGTTAAGAAATCACCCAAATTTTCGATATGGAAACCCGGCCACTCAATCTAACCCGAATTTTCAAGAAAATCAAGGAAATTATGTTCCTTGCCAACAATATAACAATCAAGGGTTTCAAGGTCAAGGGGGTGGCGGTCAAAGGGGGTTAAATGGGAATGAAGTTATGGACATGTTAAAGACAACAAGACATGCAAAGGAGAAATCAACTTGATGAAATGCGCATGCAAAAGGATGAAGTCCGTGACAAAGCCATCCAATCGTTGACCATTCAAATGGGTCAACTTGCAACCGATGTGGCGAATTTGAAGAGAAACAGCTCGAGTTTAAAGAAGGGGAACAACGTGCATATCAATTTAGTAAGTCTTTTACCTAATTTTGAAATTTCTAATGTTCAAGTTGACCCAACACCACAGTTTGTTGAGGGGGTGGTGGAAGATATTAGTGATGAGATTGAAAATGTGGTTAATTATGAAACAATTTTTCAAAATAACTCTGAATTACAACCGAATGAAACATCTTTTTGTGAAAATTGTTCTTGTGATAAATGTTTAAATGACAAACTAACCAAAATAAGGGATGAGAGGGTTGATTATAATATTATCCTGAGTAAACTTCAATACCCAGGAGTGCCCCTTTTATCAATCCAAATTGGTGAATTTAAAACTAATAGGGCACTACTAGATCTTGGAGCTTGTGTTAGTATCATGCCAAGTAGTTTATATGATCAGTATGAGTTTGGTTCGCTACAAAAATAAACACCACCGTGGTTTTAGTGGATCAAACCCATACACTTCCCCGAGGCATGCTAAATAATGTGATGGTACATGTGGAGGATTTCTGTTACCCAGTTGACTTTTTAGTACTTGATTATGCTAAAAATGTAACTAAAACGCAACCCACAGTCATATTGGGTAGACCCTTCCTTACCACTTCACTTGCAGTAATTGAATGTGCTAAGGGGACGCTGGGAATTAAATGGGGAAATCGTGATAAACGGTTATTACTATTTGAAAATACTACTGACCCTTTTGTTGACAAGGAAAGCCTGAAGGCGGATTTTGTTAACAAGTGTGTATCCTTGAGCAAGGATCACACGAAAGTGGAGTATTTTGTGATTGACAGGTCAGTTGAGAAGAAAGAAGTTGAGCATCAACAGAGTAAGAAGGTGGAAGAAAAAGGTAGCCGACCAAGGAAGACGAAAGTGAGACATCCACCTAACCAGAATGATCCAGGGTGGAGGATGAGGATGTTCGGGCCTGGCCCTGGTTTGCCGGAAGACGGGAAACAGTTGCTTGAAAAGGAGCGTGCTTATAACGAGAAAGCTGCACGTGAGTGGGCCAGTTACCCACCTTGAATGTCATAAAAGCTTCAAAAATGTGGTAATTGTACATTTTGTATATTTTTATTTTGATATTTAATTTCAAGTTTGTTAGTTATTAGTGGTATTTTAACCTACCATATTAGCAAAAACCAAGTGTGGGGGAAATTCTTATGGATTTCTCTTCGACACTGTGTTGGAAACGACCCGGGTTTTTCATGGAATGAAGTGGAGTTTTACTTAGTAGTGTCTTTGTTTTTATTTTCTCAAAACCATACATTGGAGACAATGTATCCCAAGTGTTGGGATGAGGAAATTTTCGTTTCTTTTGAAAAATTTCGTTTAAAAAAAATCAAAGAAAAAATTAAAAAATCAGAAAAACTTAAAAAATTTATAAAAAACAAAATGTGTGTTTAATGAAACTGGAAAGTGGTAAGATGGAGGGGTAAAGTTTTGGTCCCTTTTCATGGTCAAAATTCCCTAAACAACATGTGCCTAGTTGTTTTTAAAAGGAGATTATGTAGTTTTCTAATCAAGGTTAGCATGCTTTCGGTGTAATAACTTGCATAACACGTTCATTTATACTTGAAAATTGAGAAAGCAAGGATTGGTGAAATGACTAATATTCTTCGATAGTTCTTGTACAATTAGTGCATTTCGAGATCTTAGCATGGCATTAGTGCAAAAGTGATAGAGACACTTAGTTTAATCCTCGTCTGGATGAGTGAGAGTGTGGGTTTTGGGGGATTGGGCCTCATACATTACATATATGAGCGTGGATATGAGAGGGGCGGGGGGTTGGTTCCTTAGAAAACTTTATTGGGCCTATTCTTTTATTCGATAAAACCCGGTGTTATATTGTGAAACAATCCGACTTAATAGGTTTTTATGTAATTGTTTTAGTATTTATCAATTAGATATGTTAAGCATTATGTTTATCATGCTTAAAAAAATTGTATTATAGTTGCAAAGTTGAAGTATGCAATGTTCAAGTATTATCTTAGTATATTTAAAAAAAAATGATGATGATGTTAGTGATGTATATAGTTGTTTATTTCTTTGTTTACTTAGTTTGTTTGTAATAAGTCAGGTCGCTTGAGCTACTTTCAATATTCCATTCCATACCCTTACACTTGGCCCCATTATAACCCGTTTTAAGCCCTCTTGATTTGCATTCATGTCAAAAGCATTTACATAGGTGGAGATTTGATGATTGTACAAGCGTATGCGAGGAGAATTGATAAAATGTGATATGTATGGATGATCACCAAGAAAAGGTTAATGTGTAAATGTGTGTTATGTACAGGTAAAAACCGAAAGCATGTTAGGTTTGGTTAGAAATCTATGGTTTAAATGGAAAGTCAAGTGAACTAGTGGAACCGACAAAAATTAGGGAATAGGGTATGACTTGGACCTTAACAGAACCGGAATTGTGGTAAGATTGGTGATTACAAGTTGAAAGTAATAAAAACTTTGTGTTGAGATGTTTCTTGGGGGCAAGCAACGGTTAAGTGTGGGAATGTGACGGGTGCATCGGAGTATGACCCGTAAGTGAGCTTAAATGATATAAAAATCTATGCATTAAGTGTTAATTTCATGGGAACTAGATAACTACTGTTGTGTGGTTATTTTCAGGTATGAGGAGATAGAGGATGAAATCACGAGAAAGTGGGCGAAAACGGCGAAGAAAACGGAGTTGAAACGAGAAAGATATGAGGAAAACAAGAAATTGAGCAAGTGTTCCACCGTGGCCCACGGTATAAACCGTGGCCCACGGTCAACCCAGCTCAAAAACATCATAATTCAAAAGTAAACGAGATTTATTAAAAGAGAATTAGGATTATCTATATAAAACTGATTATTGAGTGACAACCTTGCGTTTTTATAATCCAAGTACTTAGTCCTCTTTTATCACATTCCAACGCATTTTCACGAACTATGTTTATGTAGTTCATCCCAAAAGTAAACGTTAACTTTATCAATATTGAAAACCTGAAATCGGGAGAGAGCATTGTTTCTTATATTGTTTAAAACTCGTTTAGTGCTTTAGTTATTTTTGTTAATCAAAACCAAACAACCAACTCTTTGAATTTACTTTTGCACTTAGTTTAATATAGCTTAATTATAAAGCTACTTAGTAATACATTTTCCACAAACTCTCGTTGTGTTCGATACCCGCATACTGCTATCTAATAGTTGTAATCGGATTATTTTTTGAGTGAGTCTTCGACCTCGCATCAGAGAACTCTATCAAGGTTAGAGAACCTTTTCCTTTCATCTTTGAGTCAGTTATGTCAACCTCACTTGAGGTGGGAGGGGCTGAATACGGGCTAGGGATTCATTGCTTTGGAAAAGGAAGATATATGTTTGGTACAGGTGATATGACTTGGGTTGTTCAGAGATTGATTGGGTTATTATGTTGGTACTTAAAGTTCAAAGTTAAAGTATTTATCTAAGCCACAATGCCAAAGAAATCTTGCCAAGAGAGTATATTATACGGATAAACCAAACTCAAGACGACCACATTGATTATATCTTGGGAGGTCGCTTAAGTGTGAGCAAGGTTGCAAAAGTTGCTAGGCGCTCCCAGGGCGGTCGACTAGGGAGTTGCGAGTACTTGGTCTAGGCGGGGTGTACTCGGGGAGTACTCGAACATGGTATTTTATAAATAAATCATTTTCAGAGATTATATATATGTCAATATGAAAAGTTTACTAAATATTTTACAAAATACAAAAACAATCAATAACACATACATATTAGTTCAAGAACCTGTATTAGTTGATGAAATATGTACCTAAATCGTACTTAAATAAGATGTTTGCGAGTTTAGAACTTAGAATCGGATGATAACAATG